>NW_028324243.1:607255-910883 GCF_054372755.1 Phalangium opilio
TCTTTACTCCCACGTCTCGCGTTCCCTGAACCCCATAGGTCGTCTGTTGGTTGTCGACAACCCTACTGGCGTTACACTTCGGGACCCCGCTGAGATTGTTGAGGCCCTCCATTTTTATTTTCAGTCGGTCTTTAATCCGAAACCCCACGAGGAGGCGGTTTATCTCGGGGACTTTATGTTGCTTCTGACGAGACCGCGCTCCAAGTTGAAATGGAGCCCTCGGATTTTGGTTTGTCCTATGTGGAAGTTCGCCGCTACTTGCGACGTTTGCGGCTCGACAAATCTCCTGGCCCAGATGATCTTCATCCGCGGCTCCAGCGCGAGGGTGCCACGATTTTGGCTGCACCCCGGTTGGCCATATTTCAACGGTCAATTTTGTCGGGTGTCGTTCCTACTATTTGGAGGAGGGCAAACATTACGGCTATCAAGATTCAAGAAGTCTCCCTCTTCCTGCTCGGTCACGAATTTTCAAGGCATTAGCTTGACCTGTTTACCATGTAAACAATTGGAACTGTATGTCCGGGATGCTCTTGTCTCCTTCCTAACATCTCGGAATTTCTTTACGCCTGACCAACACGGTTTTTGGATGAAACGGTCGTGTTTCACAAACTTGTTGAGCACCCTTGAGAACGCCTCCCGTTATCTCGATTCGGGTGCCTCGGTCGACTTAATCTATTTTGATTTGCGCAAAGTATTTAACACGGTCCCGCATTCGGTGTTACTTCGGAAACTAGAATGGCTTGGCGTGCCCTTCACGATTGTGACCTGGATTGCGGAATTTCTCCGCAATCGATTTCAGCGCGTAGCACTTCGGGGTGTTTACTCCTCGTGGTGTGAAGTGGCCAGTGGTGTACCTCAGGGTTCGGTACTGGGGCCCATGCTCTTTATTGTTTACGTCAACGACCTCCCGCGTGCTCTCCGACACTCGTTTGTGAGCCTGTTTGCGGACGATTCCAAGGTTGGGCGGGGCATTCGCACGCCCGCTGACTCTCTCGCGCTGCAGCGGGATGTGGATGCTCTTGCGGTGTGGGCCAGCTCGAACGGCATGAGTTTCAACCCCACCAAATCAGTGGTCCTGCATTGCGGCAAAAATGACCCTCGCTTTCAGTACCGTTTGGCCGGTAGGCCTATTGAGGCTCAAACTGTTGTGCGGGACCTCGGGGTTATGTTGGCTGGTGGTATGCTGGGGGATACCCATAGTAGAGTGACGGCGGCCCGTGGCTTCCGTTCTCTTCACATTTTAAAGCGCTCCTTTTCGCATTTTAGCGTCAGCCGTCAGGTCATTTGGCGTCCTATATAAAACTTACATCCGCCCTCATCTTGACTACTGTTCAAGTATATGGTCTCCCCACCACGTCAGGGACATTGAGAATATTGAACGGGTCCAGCGCCGGGCCACAAAACTTGTTTCTGGCCTACGAACTTTGCCCTATCCGGAGCGCCTCAGAAGGCTGGGCCTTATGTCCCTAGCTGATAAGGCGGCTGCGCCAAGACTTGGTGGAAACCTTCAAATTGGTCCATGGCCACTACGACGTGGATGCCACCGTATTCTTTACCGTTCGCTGGACTGGGAGGAGTGCTCCCACTCTTTCCAAGTTCCGCTGTACGTCCCTGCCTCGGCGTGTCTTTTTCACGCAACGGGTTATTAACTCGTGAAATGGTCTCCCTAGTGAGGTGAAGAGGAACTCGTCCGTCCATGCGTTTAAGGCTCGGTTGGACAAATTCGTCCACTGATTCGCGTCATTGCTTTTTTAATTTGGTTTTTCCATTTAGTTTTTAGCCATATCGTAGTATACGATAGGCTCTTAGTTTGACCCGAGCCGTAGTATCAATAGTAGTAGTAGTAGTAGTAGTAGTAGTAGTAGAATCTAGGTAAAAAAATCCAAAGAAATAAAATCTAGCCCTGAAAAGTCCATGGTAAAAAAAATCCAAAGAAATAAAATCCAGATACAAAAAAAGTAAGGGAAAAAAATCCAAATTTTTTATTGTTCCATACTATTTTATCGAAACCTAATATTATGCGAAATCGCTTTTAAAAAATTAGGAATGTCTCGCGTTCCACTAACATATTCTTCACACAGTAGTTCATCCGCATCTTGACCATTATCGCTTAGCAAAAATCTTTCACGTTTCGGCTCCCCGGTAGTGCACCAGATACCTTCGATCTTCAAGTCTTTGATAGAGCTTGGATTATTTGGATGGTTTGATGTTCTTTGGTTTCTGATGGTGCTTTTAACAGTGTTTTCAGGTGGCTTTACGGCTTTAGTTTCATCATCCAGTTGTGAGACGGCTTCCGCAAATAACTCCGACCGTTTTATACGAGATGCCTTTGCTTTTTCTTTCACTTTTCCTAAGCATTTGGCAACCTCCACAGCTTTCCTATCCGATGGGTGATTGTGACAGTGAATCACTTTGGGTTCCTTGACGTCCAACGTAGTCTTCATAATCGTCTTGCACTTTAAGGAGCTGGCTTTAGCACAACGCCAACGTATTTGGGTGCGCCCTCTAACCTGAAGAACGTACTGACAACGAGAACATCGAATAGCTTGCTATTTAATGGAAATTTCATTTGAGATTTTTTTGGCGTGGTTTTTTTTACCAATAGATTTTTTTTCCGCTGGATTTTTTTTTTAGATTTTTTAGTAGTAGTAGTGGCCGGGGTTGTCGCTTCGTTAGCGTCAGATTTTAGCTTAAAAGGAACTTTATATTACCACAACCCACCCATAGGGGTTACTGGGCTCGGTTAGAGATTTAATTTTAATTAAAATTTTTTCAGGTCAGACCCGGGAATCGAACCCGGGCCGCAGGCGTAGTAGACAAACATTCTACCCACTCAACCATAGAGACTTGATAGAAACCTCGAGTTTTTTATTATTTATTCTTATCTCTAAAATATCGGGGTGATGTGCGGTGGGGTACCTCTTAATCTGTGGGGTCGGAAACTTTTGAATTTTTATCTGTGGGGTCGGATACTTATGAATTTGTATGTTTGGGGTTTTTATATTTATTTTTTTTTATGTATGTGCTAATTAAATAGATAACGATTTTCCTCGTTTCCTACCTCGCTCCTCATGTGTTTCGTTCTCGTTCGGTAGCTATCGTCATCTATGTTATGTTTGACTGGAACGTTTTGGCGGTTAATTCAAATGTGGGTTTAGATAGAGCTAACATAGTGTTAAATGGGCGTTATGCGTCTGATCATTTTAGCATTGCTAAAGGTAATTCGAGGGGATAATCACTAAAATGCGTAATCACTATAACTAAACTTTCTCTTTCAAAAGTTTCTGGGCATAAGTCCTTGTTAGAAATTTATAAGATGCGATAAGTGTGCATCGGCATAAGTCTATGTTGTAAACTCATCGAGGGGATTATCACTAAAAACTATCTGTTCTTCGATTCGCCGGAATATTAGAATTACAGCATAAGTAAATTTATACGGTTATAATTTAATCACTGTTTAGAGTAGGGAATCGAGGGGCTATTCACTCTTATTTTATGCACGGTAAATCATTTAAGCATTGAAAAAGATAGCGCTATTCACTCATTAGGGTAAGGTATAGAGGGGTTATCCACTTGTTAGGGTAGGGTATAGAGGGGCTATTCACTCGTACGATATGGCTACTATTACGAGCCCTTGGGCCGTCTTGTTTTATCTCTTTTTTTTAACTCGTTTGTTCTGTTCCAATTTGTACGTAACTGAGTCGGGCCACAATAAGCCTCTGGCTTTCTTTTTACCCGTCAATAAACATTATTATTATTATAGTATGTCACTACATACAGGATTCAAGCATTCGCCGGCGTCCAGTCAAGATGCTGCTCCAAAAGCATTGGTGTAATGCAGGAAAACGTTGTTAGAGATTTACAGGCGCTATTACAGAAATTAAATGAGTGGTTTCTGATGTGCTAGATGATCTTCCCCTAGTAGATCGAAGACTTGTCTGGTACCAGCACGATGGTGCACCACCACATTTTGCACGCGTTTCACGCAATTGGCTTGACGCCGAATTCGGTCCTCGATGGATAGGTCGGGGTGGTCAAGTCGCTTGGCCACCCCGTTCGCCAGATTTAAGGCTGCTGGATTTCTTCTTTTGGGGGTATGTTCAAAGCATTGTGTATGCCACCGAACCAGTCACATTGGACAACCGTCGAGATCGAATCCAACAAGCTGCCCGATATGCTAGCTCGCACAAGAGAAAACTGGACAATACGCTGTCGCCAATGTGTTTCGAACATTTACGTTAGAAACCGTTTGTTATTTCATTATGCTCAATTAAAATGTCGGTGGCATACACTGCTTAGCTGTTTTCAGTCAAAGATTGCGACTTCTCTTTTAATTTCTGTAATAGCGCCTGTAAATCCCTTACCATTTTTAGCTGCATTGCACCAATGCTTTCGGAGCAGCATCTTGACTCGACGCCGGCGAATGCTTCCACCCGGTATACTTCGTAATGTTAGAGACTTACAGCTCGAGCTAGTTCGAGAACGACAAGCGAGAATTGAATACACTCGGTTTTGCAGTTCTTTTTCCTATTTAGTCTGCACTAAGTCCTTGACAGCGCCTCACCAGCCGTCGCTTTATGAGACTCTACGACGTTTTACCTACGTCACTTCAGGACAAGCTCTCAGTAAACCGTGACAAACTTATGGAACATATCTTATGAACTTATGCCGTAGTTATATAATACAAAAATGTTGAAAATTCAACTTATTGCAGTATGGGAATGGGAGTTTGAATTTATGTCTTTAGTTTTTGAGCTAGTTGAGAAGACGTAAATTGAATGTTTGCTCACCCATGAAGGTATGGTGAAAATATTTTTAAGGAAGCTTCCCCGTTTCGTGGGAGATAGTTGCGAAAATATTATTGCTTTTGCGTAATACAGCTCTGCCGTTGATTCATATTTCTTTGACCGGTCGTACGAAATGACGTTAGGGAATCCTTTCAATTCCCACAACTTATAGGACTGTAATTTTTCATAACCACATAATATTATTAATAAGAAACTGAAAATAGAAGAGCACTCATGTGCTATCACTAAGCGTAAGGTCCATTTTAGCAACGACTTGCGCGGAAAGTTGAATTCAGGTTGTTACACCAAAAATATTAATCTATTGCGGTTTTCTACTTGTTCTACAGCATGATATGATTTAAAAAAAATATTCTACTGCTCAAACGTTGGTTTTGCTCATATTGATTCTGTGAAATGGATACATTAAAGGGATAAATTACTTACATTTTCAAATGTAACACTGCAAAAATGTTTTCAAAAAGTACACAATTAGAAAATAAGTTTGGAAAACTTCTTGGTTGGCTTATCAGATCAGCAGGTTTCTATAGAAATATAATTTAATTTCGCAGAAAATAGCCTAACCATAAGTTTTACCATGGCTTTACCCATGAGGAAAACCAAAATCTCTCTTGAATTTTTGACGCCCCGATCTCTTGGAAGCGCTGACGTAAAAGAAAGGGGAAGAGGCGTTTCACCAAATAGCCATAGATGGGCACTTAAAGAGGATGATTGGCTTATGGTACTACTCGCAAATGTTGTAGTAGGAAACCAATGTAATTCATAAATTAAATGTTTTGGAATCGAATTAGGGTCAAAGATAAGAGTGTACGACAAGTATTTGAAAATAAGGCTTATTTTGTTTGTTAGTTTAGTAAGTGCGAATTGTTAATCGTTAATGGTAAAAATTTTAGGCAAATGGTTATATATTCTATTAAAAACTTATTTATAAAATGAACTGCTACTTCAAATTAAATACAGTAACGGCTGAGGAAGGGCCACGGGCCAAAAGCTCCCGAAATTTTAAATTTACTTTAAAATAAAGTAAAATATAAATCCACGAAGTAGCGAATTGTTAAGTTAAAGTTATCCTGACACAAAAATACAAATATCTTTCAGGAATAGAGCAAGTTCTAATGATTCCATAAATATAGATTTTGCTTGTGATTAATAAGTAAGAAAACTTATAACGCGAGTTAGAAAAACCTCAGCCAAAACTCCGCGAAAATTGTATTCGTGGTTTATGTTGCAATTTCCAATATTAAGATTCTTCTGCGTCACATTAACAGGAAAAAATTCCTTCACAGTAGAGTCCGACGCCGCCAAAAAGTTGTCGGCGGCAGCGTTTGCACAGTTGAGGCATATTGGCGATGGCGCGCCGTTCTATAAACCGGCGGCGGCGTTGCATACAATTTTATTGGCGGCGGCGGCGTTAGAGGCGTGTAAGTTCACAACGTGTGATTAATGTCGTATGTAGTTCTCAGTTGTGAAGTGGTGGTGTTCACAAGATCAGTCCATGTTCGAAAATACTGGTTGAAATCTCTTGAAATTTTAATGTGATTTGCAAAATAATGTTTGGTATTTTTGTGCGAAGTTTAAAATGTTTCTCTTTCCTAGCCTTTTGTAAGAACATTAAAACGAAAATTAACCATAATTTAATGGCTAAAGTCTCAAACAGTTTAAATTTGTTTCCTACAGTAAATTCAATTTCACTGGTTCGAATCTCTTGAAATTTTAGTGAGAGGCATATTGAACGGTTTTAAATAATCGTGGAAAATTTCAAAGTTTTGAAACGAATAGTTCTTTTCCTAAAATTTTCCTAAGCGACTTAATAGGTTGTAGGATTATGCACAAACAATATTTTAATGAATTTTTTGGAAGTGAATTGTTCGTTTTTAAACCTTGAAACTTTGCATCATAATTTAAAACTCTTCAATATGCCTCTCATTAAAATTTCAAGAGATTCGATCAAGTGAAACGGGAGAAACTTTTCAACCGTTCGACGACCAAGCCCTTTAATTAGGGCTAATTTTCGTTCTAATATTTATAAAAAAAAACTATAAAAGGAAATGTTTTGAAATTTTCCAAAAAATAGCAAACGTTGTTTTGCACATCTCTTTAATATTTCAAGAGATTTGAGCCGGTAGATTCAACATTCTGGCTAAATAACTGTGTTCCTCCCACAGCCGGCCATGCTAAAAATGGCTTCTTCGATTTTCGAGCGAAAAGCCCAAAATTACGAACACGCTCTCTTACATAGGGACAAGTTTGTCAAGACAAAAATATTAGCCACATCGTATGATCGTAAAGTACGTAAATTAGAACAACGAGATCAATTGGAAAAACTTCTTCCCGGTCGGTTAAAATTTATATAATATAGTTTTTGCCACTCCTACCGCGAAGTTATATCTCCTGGCCTCAAATAAGATCATGACTCCTAGTTGAAGAGATAGAGAGAGAGAGCAGGGAGGAGAGACTTGAGAGGGAGTGTTAAAGTGAATAGGCGCGTTCTTTCGCTTCGTGGCTAAAATCGTCTCTCTCTGGCGCTGACTCGGGGTCTCATCGCGGTGTTATTAGAACAACGAGATCAATTGGAAAAACTTCTTCCCGGTCGGTTAAAATTTATATAATATACTTTTTGCCACTCCTACCGCAAAGTTATATCTCCTGGCCTCAAATAAGATCATGACTCCTAGTTGAAGAGAGAGAGAGAGAGAGAGAGAGAGAGAGAGAGAGAGAGAGAGAGAGAGAGAGAGAGAGAGAGCAGGGAGGAGAGACCTGAGAGGGAGTGTTAAAGCTTGAAGGAGAGAGGAATGGAGTGGAAACCCCCATACCTATAGCGTTGCCTGTGTACCCCCACCTACGGCACCATAGTCCTCCCAGCATCCTCAGCGGTTAGGTAGGGTCGTACGTCACTCGTACCGGACGAAATTGTAAAGGGCGCTCCCTCTATCTTAAAAATAGAAGCTAGTTCTCATACAAATAAAATGGCGATACGCGGCAGCACTTAGCAATCGCCTACCGAAGGGTAGGGGCGTGCGCGAGGTACATTGGGAGAGATATGGTGCCGCAGGTCGCCCATCATCATTTCCAATCCATCTGACTCCCTTATCCCTGGTTAAAGTGAATAGGCGCGTTCTTTCGCTTCGTGGCTAAAATCGTCTCTCTCTGGCGCTGACTCGGGGTCTCTTCGCGGTGTCCGCGCGCATGCGTCAAATTTAAAAACCGGCTTTGAACTAGAAGGGGAAGTTCGTGTTTGAATTTCTGCCATGGATAACTATAAGTAGTGTTGTTTTTTAATTGTTCAAGTAACCTATAAGTATTTAACAAGACCCGACATGGTAAATATCGTTTTCAAACCATTTCCCAAACAAAAAACAAAGCTTGAAATTTATTGAAAGTGAATAGAAGCTAGTGGAAGCTAATATCCATCTTTTACATTTTTCTATCTGGGTTTTTGACTTTGGAAACGCGTGGAAGGATATTCCTTTCATATATTTTTAAGCCAATACCTTGAATCATTCCTACAACCGTTACAAAAACAATTTGGCATTTTTATTAAGCCTCGGTTTTCTTCCAACAGACGGTGATTGTTGTTTGAACAGAGTGAGTTGTGCAGCAGTCGATGGAAGCGGAAGCTGGCGGCAGAGAGAATTTTTAAATTCTCTCTGCTGGCGGTAGTAAACGACGTCACTCGCGCCTGCGCGTTAGCTAAAATTGTGGAACAGAGATAAAAATTCCTACCCCCACTTTCTTTCCCATTTGCCACTGTATGACGGTTTTTTTAGCATTAGATCAACACTCCCTCTAACGTTCCTTACTCCCTGGAGAGAGGAAGGGAACCCTGTCTCTGACAAACTCTCCGAGACTAGTCCTCTATTCGCGAGCGTTTCTTAGCAAGCGGCTCTGGGCGAGGCTGTAGATTACTGGGCTGGCGAACGATAGGTCCGCGGTTCGATTCTCCGTGGAGGAAGAAAATTTAAAAAATATAACCTCTTCCCTGTATCAAGTTTAAAGCTCCACCCGTGAACCGTAACGTTAACTAAAAAGAAAAATATTTTCTCTCAACGTTCAAAAATGACGAACGATACTGCCAAAGGCAGGACTGTGGCACTACTACTACTACTACTACTACGAGAATGACAACAGGGCAGATCAAACTAAGAGCCTCATCGTATACTACGATGTAGCTAAAAACATTGGCAAGCCAAAAAGTGATCGAGTGGGCTGTGGTTGTAGCAAGGAAGGCAAAAATGAGAGCCAGTCAAGGCTAGGAGTCTAGATCCGTGGAGTACAAATTTATAATGACTAGAATTTTTAAACTGGTCCCTCCTCAATTTTGTTAATAGTTCTCAATTAATAAACTGGTCCCAAGGACTTGAACCCCCGGATTTAGAATAAAAAAACTGGTCCGAGCATTTAATAAACTGATTTTGGCCCTGTGAACCTGTGCTATTTCCAAGATTGGTTGGCACGTCGTCGCACACCGGTGATTTTTCGGCGTCGCGGCACGCTGTTTAAAAGTACGTACGGCGGCGGCGGGCTTAAAAACTAGATATGTGGCGCCGGCGTACTATCGGCGGCGTCGGACTCTACTTCACAGAATGTTTAAGTAAGTCTATCACACCAAAGAGAATATACCAAGAGGAGCAGAAAGTTTAGCCTATCACAAGGTTTTTGAAGAGTCCGACTACGTTTTTGGAATAACTAGATTCGGTTTTTGTTGATTGCCTAAGCAGCGACGCCTTTTATTGGTTAAATTATGTCGGCTGCTTAATGTTGGTGGTGGCAAAGCGTTGATCTCTGGGTTGGCCGTTAACGTACAAAAGGTAATTTCTAAGCAGACAACATGATCACGTGAACAACCGGAACTAGTTTCTCCAAATTCAGAGCCGGTCCCTATTTACAAAGTTTCTGCTCCTCTTGGTATATTCTCTTTGATCACACTAACTTTAATTGCTTTTCGATAGACTTAAGTATATCCGCAATAGAACCATCGAAGTCGCCAAGACGATCCCTGTTGCCGTTGGGTTTCAGGTAGAATAATGGAATCAACTGAGAATTGAAATCAAACAAATAGTTAATTTCTAGAAAAAGTTTAACCAAATATTTTTTTATTTTTCATTAAAAATAGACTCAAATAATTATGCCGCCATTAATGGAAACCTTTAGACTGAAGTGGGATTTTGTTAGAAATAGAAGATAACAAGACGACCCAAGGGCTGGGCCATAATAGTAGCCACATCTTTATCCACTTAATTAATAAAATGGAAAGAAATACTTAACAAAATGCGATTCGTACTTTTTCTTCCTAACTTCCGACCCCGCAAATTAAGAAGAATTCAACCCCGAAAATTAAGAAGAATTCGACCAAACAATTACAGGAGTATCCGAACCCACAGAAATATATATATATGCAAGATCTATAGTAGTGTCATCCCATGTTAATTTCCCATAAGCCCTAATACTACAGGGCTGAAGCTGGCAGTATTTGTATTTTAGGGGTCGGATACTTCTGTATTTGTATCTTGTATCTGTGGGCTATATGATACTTATTTATTTGCGAGGCGCTGCGTCAATCTTAGCAAGGAGGATGTATAAGAGAGGAGACTCGTTCTGCATAGGGGGGAAGTAAAAAACGAGGCGCGCAACTTCAACGCGCAAGCCGTTGGTAAAGGCGCGCTACACGTGATAGTTGTTGTAAATGAGAGATATTCAAAATTATAAACATGCTCATGAGACTAGATCAAGAAGACTAAAATGCAAGCGCGAGAATGTACGCTCTCTTGCCGTTAGTTGGTAGCGGAAACCAGGGTAACAGGGGAACGGTACAGTAGCGTTTTAGGAACGGGGAACTACGTGCATTTTGGCTAACTCCGAAACTCCCCTCTTAAACATTCTCCTTGATCTTGGTTTCAAGAAAGTCATTTAACCCAAATTTGGAATATTTCTTTCCTTTTCGTGTATGTGCTAATTAAGTAGATAAAGAAGTGGCCCAGCCCTTAGTCATCATCTTAGTTGGTTCCCTTCAAGCTGACAAAATGGTCTTCGAATTTCCTTATGTAGTTTTCAGTATGGTTGTACTTATACTCACCTGCTGATATAAGAATGTTCGAATTACTGTATTCTTTAGCATTTTATCGAATTTCTTTTCTGGGTTAAAAAGAGAGGAAAAAAAAATATTTACTTAGTATTAACAAAAGTAAAGAAAAAAGTAGTTCTTTTAAGGTTATGTTAACTGAACTTTTCCTTCAAAGTAATTTGTTTCAAATTAAAAATTACGTTTGTCTCTTTATTTTTTCATACGTCAATCATTTTAATGGATTATTTAGTACACTATATTAATTTCTATGCATGCATCTTGTATTGCAAACGTGTTTTTAGTTAAATTTAACTCTTTCTACTGTTACAATTTACATCTTATCATTAAAATTGCTGATTTTGCTAAACTTTCGTATGTTCTCGAGATTGAATGGTTTTACGTCGTTTTATAAACCGGTGTTTCTCCAAACCGATCTATCTTACATTGGAATCAAAGTCGAACGCCTTGAGATCTATGCTCGAATTAAATCAAGGAGACTTCAAAATAAAATTAAAAAAAAGCCCAAAAGGTTATCTTCTTCCTTTTTCTATTGTTAACAATTTCTTTCTTATTACATATATTAAAACGTAAATATTCATTATTTCAAATAACCATATTGGGAATAGACAATGCTAAGGTTTGAAAAGAACTCTCCTTTTCATAAACATACGTCTTCTTTTGCTATGGTTAAACGTATGGAAACGGGTTTTAGTTTTAGCACTTAGAAAGTAACTTTCCTTCGACCTAATATCATTAAACACATGGAATGGAAAAATTATAAGCCTAAACCCAGGTTCCTCTAACGGCATTGAGAGTCCCGAAACTTAATTCGACGTCATCAAAACGTAGTTTAAGTGAACAGCCAATAAGATTATTTAAAATTTTCGTTACGTGTTGGAGGGAGGGGCTCTATGCTGGGCTATGAGTCGGACTGAAGTAAAGGCTAACCGTTCTCCATTCCGACTTCTAAAATTAAATCTATCCCTGGCCTTATGTTATCGCTATGGTTTGAGTGGAAAAAGTTTCAATATTGGTCTAGGCGTGGAGATAGAGAGGCGCTGCCTTAAAAGAACCACGCAACGTTTCTCCATTCAAGTCCATCTGTGTTCATGGTCTTAGCTTCAACACTAATGTATTGCAATAACGATTGTTTTGGAAACAAAATTTCGCAAAACATTAACCCGTTTATTTAGTGCATGATTGTATCAAGAAAGCGTACACTTAGGATACATTTCTCGACCCCCTCCCCACACACATACACATGACTTTACTTTGTTTCTCGAGCAAAGCTATAAACTCCAGTTTGTCCAATATTCTATAGGCGTTACTTAGTGCAGTCTTTCAATTTATTTTTTTCTAATATCTTCATGAAACAAACTTGGCTACTTTTAGTGACGTACGTATTCCACTCAGGGGTACCGATCATTATTTTTCATAAGGGGGGGGGGGAGCTACCGACCAAGGCAGCACGCAAAGAGGGGAGAGTCATGGGGGATGACGAAGAATTTGGTCCTTCCTAGAGTCCTTTTTGTTGTCACTGATTGGCGTTTCTAAGCGTTTAAAAGTGGTTTCGAACTTCTAGAAACTGGTATTTCAAATCTAGTCTGAAAACTTTGAGCACCTCCTTAATGAAAATAATCGCGCTAGTTCAGTAGTAAGTAGAGAATGTTTATTAGGATATATTAGCTGATAGTAATGGCTATGTCGATGTAAATACAGACCTAAGCGTGATTATTGAAATAGACTAAATAATTAACTCAATTACCACAACAAGAAAGGACCATTATTATTTTCCTTATGCATAGTGTCAAAAGAAGGAGTGTGGGGGCCCCGGACCAGTTCCGGGCGACTCACAGTGGCCCTCAAATTAAATGCGAATTCCTCACAGCTCCTCTGATTTTTCCCAGGTTGGGCCCTGGCCCAAACTGCCCCCACATGATCAGTGCCACGGATAACGTTTTAAAAAGTATGATATGTATTTGCGTCTAAAAGCCTGGGCTGTGTTTTATTCATATGATCATAAGTTTGCAGTCCATCTTCCTATTTAGTTTGTACTAAGCCTTTGACAGCAGCGCCTCACCAGGCGTCGCATTACAAGAATCTATGACAAACCACTACGTCATTTCATGACAAGCTCTCAGCCAGTGACAAACTCCTGGAACATATCTTATGAACCTATGATATGATTTTTTAAATTCAATATGAATAGTTTGTTCCGAAAGGACGTTTTCAGGCCTATAGTTTGACATAGAGTCCTTGTTTCAAAATGAACTGCTTGTAAATGGAGTTTCTCGGGGACTTCGAGGCAAACTTCTTTTTGTATAATTGTACTTAGCATTTAATGCAGGGAAACATCATTATCGGTTTTTCAATCAATTAATTACTCATTGGATTTTGAGGGAAAAAATACATCTGACCATGTTTTATCCATTTCACGCCAATTGTTACTTTTAATTTGAGTACTTTTTTCTTGCCTTTAAGTTTTTGGACTTGTTTACTACATTATCATTTCACCTGACTGTATAAATTTTAAGAACAAAGGAAAGCAACAGGTGCTGAATATGGAATTGGTCGGATATTATTAATACGGTTCTGAAGGTAAGGAACATTAATGCTTAACTAATTTCAACTAACTAGATTAACCGGAAATATATATAAATGCCTGTTAGTTCATTAGAAAATTGAAGTGGAATTCTATTAATTTTATCTTGAAAAGACACTCATTTTAGTTAGTTGATCGCTTTTTCGATTTTTCAAGTGGGAAGACTTGTAGAGGAATTATAAATTAAGTACACCCCGAGGGGCTAGTCATTCGCCAAAATTTTGTATACGGGATTTACGAGAGGTATTTCTGTGGGCGCTTCCATAACCTGTCGGCGGCCTTTAGTTAGTCGAACGCGCTCCGTAGCCTTGTCAGAACAACTCTCCGAAAAGGGGGCGGTAACCTCGTAAGTCCCGTATACCTGATTACAGATTTCTGAATTTATATGTGAATTACGATGATTACTGAACTAATTTCTTGAGTTCTGTGATTACGATTATTTTCGGTGATTTACAAAATCTTTACATTGATTTCCCGTTATTGCCTCAGATTACTTGCGATTTCTGTTTGAATTCCAATGAATTCAGGTTTCTTTTTGCTGAATGCCGTGATTACCACTGGATTCATCGTGAATTTCGATGAATGCAGTGATTATTTCTATTTCAACTGACCATAATTTTTACTTTGGATTTTCGAATTCCTCGATTTATTACGTGTGATTATTTCCGATTTCCTCAAGATTTCATGTTATTTCCAACGATTATCGGAGATTTCTGATTGCCTTTGATTACTTACAAGAATGATTTTCATTATTGATGATTTTCTAAGAATGATTTTCTAAGAATGATTTTCATTATTGATGATTTTCTAAGAATGATTTTCATTATTGATGATTTTCTAAGAATGATTTTCATTATTGATGATTTTCTAAGAATGATTTGATTACTGATGATTTTCTAGGTATTCTAGAAATCAAGTAATCGATTTCAGCGGTTTTGTACACCTTATTATTCAAGTGACTAACCCCTCGGTACAGCCTGATTCTTCAAGAGGAACTGTGTAAACAGAAGAAGCAAGTAACGGTCTTTTGGGCGTGAAGCTTTCCCGGGCGTGTTTAAGAAGTTTACACTTACCGAACCGAGTTTATTGATTTTAGGACAGCAGTAGGCAATAGGACATTGCTAAGAAATGATTAAAGTGACGCGTGCAGCAAAACCTGACGTGTACAATTAAGATCATAAATGTGCATATTTGGGGAGAGGCAAAACTAGGTCTTAAGAATCAATTTTTCTTTTCCTTATTCTCTTTTAATCCAAGGCCAGAAATTTCGCGAATCCAATGTCTTATCTTACTTTATCGGAGCTAAGACTCAGAGATAACATACATATGTTTGAAAACTTTGCATCCTTTCTAGCCGGTATCCTCCCAATGGACCGAATTCCCAATGAACCGAAATCCCATTCAACCGAAACACGCCAAACTAGATAAGAGACTAGCGGAACGGCGGGTTTTCGAACCACTGGGATTTCCCATAGATTCGAATGCAACGGGGTGACGTTGATTTAGGACAGGTTAGGTTAGGTTAGGTTTGGTTAGGTTTGTAATATTTTATAAATCATTTAACAAAGCTACGCCTCTTCCAGAATATTGATGTTTAGCTTCATTGACTTCTCAAATAATATGCCTTTTCCAAAACATTACTGTTATCAGAAGTGAGATGAGACCAGAAGTACTGAGCTAACCAAATTCTTCACTCGGCGAAAGTGAATATTCTTGATAACACACCAACGGTTAGCCCTCTGGTGTCGGTTTCAGAATTCCCCCTCCAAAACGTGAGACGCTCGCGGTGGTAGACGGCCGAACTAGATTCAAGGAGCCGCGTCCGGGTTACGCGGCTTTAGGTTGAGGGGAAGGGGGTAAGAAATGTTTTTGGAACTCGACCAATTTTTTTCTCTCTAGTTTTAGCGTAAAGTTTCTTACTAAGGCTGGCTACTAATTTTAACCAGGTTGGGAGAGCTACTACTTATAAACTGAACCGACTGAAAAATCCAATTTATAGTTGCTAATCTATTTAACTAAGTTTTTTTTTTGTTGAAGGTAATTTCTTTAAGTTGAAATTCTAAGTTTTGTTTGTGAAGAAAAGTACAAGTTTTCTTGGTTTAACTAATTTTTATTCTGAGAAGTTTGGTCCTCTCTCTAAAGGTTGCTACAAGATTGTGTTTATTTTACATAAAAAAAAGGGTTTCTCGGAGAGAATTTTTAGTTCCTTCCCCCATGTTTTAGAGGTTATTTTCATGCCCTTTCAAAGGCCATGCTATCTATAGCGGTCAGTGACGCTGTGGGTTTTCTGGGGCTTGGATGGAAGTTTTTGGGAAAGGAGTGTACTGGTTTTATTCAAAGGATGGGGCAGGGCCAGCCTTTTTTACTATTGAAAGGGGTTTATTTTTCATGGAGCCATGACCTGCTAAATTTCTAAAGTTGACCCGTGAAGGCCTTATTTTAACAAACATTATTTACATAGAGTATTTGAGTTTTTTCTCGTGTTTGTTGTCATGGTTGGTTTTATAATTTGACCCTTGACCTTATTGTTATTAGAAAGGTTGGGTTTTCTGGTCATTTTTGTACACTCCCCACCGAAAGACGTAGTCTTTCCAGATTTTAACATAATTCTTAATTATTACACAATTCTAAATATTTTTACAACAATTCTAGCTTACAAATCACATACTATCTAACATTTGAATGAATTAAATTGAATGATACCAATAGTTACACAATTTTGAAAAATTAAAAAATACAAAAATACAAAATTTCACAAGTTTTGAGATTAAAAAAAAATACAAAATACACAAAAAATAATATATACAAATTTATACATGCACTAAGTTACATCATTATGATCATTGACTTCTAGAGAGTAGAGCAATTGTACAGGCCTACGAATTTCATTGCCTTTACTTGTTTTTAACACACATGACCTTATCTTTCCGTCTCTACCTATTATGACCTCTTTAATTAGGCCCAAATTCCACATGTGTTTTTTGACCATATCCTCGTGGATGAGAACTACATCTCCCACTTTAATTGCTTTTCTATTCTTATCTAACAAGCTGTGGTGAGCCGATCTTAATTCAAGTAAATACTCTACTCTCCACCTCTTCCAGAGTCTTTCGTTTAATGCTAACCTATATTTTTGCCTTTTAGTAAAGTCCTCTCTTGAGGCTGGTATTTTTTGTTCTTTGATTTTCAGAGGGGGTAGACACGTCACGCGTTTACCCAATAGTAGGTGTGATGGTGTCAGGGGACTGGGTTCCCCAACGTCATTAAAAACATAAGTTATAGGTCTTGCATTTATGACCGCTTCTGTTTCTATTAACATTGTTTCCATTTCAGTAAATGTTAACGCGGCTTTACCTAAAATTTTTCTTAATGTTGTTTTGGTTGACCTTACTAATCTTTCCCAGTAACCCCCATGCCATGCCGCTCTCTCCGTTATAAAACGCCATTCTACACCTTTTTTGCCAAAATAGTTCAAGACATCGGGGTCTCTAATAACTTTCCAAATTTCTTTTAAGTCTTTGTCCGCCTTTTTAAAGGTCTTCCCGTTGTCACTATAGACAATATGAGGAATGCCTCTTCTAGAGACCATTCTCGAGAAGGCTAATAAAAATTCGTGGGTGGACAGGGAAGCCACTAACTCCAAGTGCACTGCGCGTGACACTGCACACGTGAAAAGACAAATGTAGCTCTTTTCTGTTTTTCCGTCGATTTTTACAAATAAGGGCCCCGCGAAATCTACGCCAAGGGTTTGGAAACAAGGGGTTTCTTCTATTCTTTCTTTAGGTAGGTTGGCCATGGGAGCGTCTCCCGCTACTGCCAAGTGTCTCTTGCAAATCAAACACCCACCCACTATACTCTTTGCTAATTGTCTACCTTTTATGATCCAATATCTCTCGCGTGCTTGAGTTATAGTATCTTGTACACCAGAATGGCATACTTCTTCGTGACTTCTTTTCATTAGTAAATTTGATAATGTATTGGACTTTTCTAATATTATAGGATGTTTAATAGCGTAACTTACACTAGACTCTTCAAGCCTGCCGCCTACTCGTAAAATCCCTTGGTCATCTAATATTGCTCTGAGTGTTGCTATTTTTGACGAGTTATTAATTTTATTCCCTGTTCTTATAGCTTCTATTTCCTCACTAAAGTCAATGTTTTGAGTGGCCTTTATCCATTCCAATTCCGCTCTTGCGAGCTCGTTGGCTTGAATAGGTCCCTCATTAATCTGGATTTTCTTACATTTATTCACAAATCTAAATATGTAAGCCGTAATCCGCAAAGGCTTGTAGATAGAACTGTAGTTTTTAAGGTCTATCAAGTTGGTTATACTATGACTGTCTTCGCATCTAATTACTAACACGGTTTTTCTTTTTTCGCATTCTATTTCGTCTAAATCTGTATTTAATTCTAATGGAGATTTAACTAAGGGCCAATTTGAATTTTCCCCCTTGAGCCAGGTGGGACCTTCCCACCAGGTTTTGCCATTCACTAGTTCGTTTATCTTAGACCCCCTGGTGGGTAAGTCCGCTGGGTTTTGTTCGCCTGGACAATGGTTCCAACATTTTGGGTCAGATAATTTCTGTATTTCTTTCACCCTATTGGAAACGAAGGGTTTCCAAATGTCTTTGTCACTTCTAACCCAATTTAGAGCTATCATTGAATCCGTCCACATGAATATGTCTAACTCATCTTGCTTAAAGGCTTCTTTAGTGAAGTCGACTAACCTCGCGCCTATTGCGCAACCCATTAATTCTAGCCTGGGTAAACTAATCTCCTTCAACGGGGCCACCCTTGCCTTAGAGTTTACTAACGATACCCTAACTTCTGTGGTATTTATTACGTAACGCAAGTATATCACTGCACTATAAGCCTTTAAACTTGCATCGCAAAAACAATGCAGTGACATATTTGAAATATTCTTTCTGGGTCCCTTAAAATAGCACCGGTCTATCGAAATTTTTCTAACATCGGGCATTTCCCCATACCAGTTTCTAAATATTTTTCCATCTTCAACCTCTATTGTCTCATCCCAGGCTACATTTTTTACCCATAACTGTTGAAGCAAGATTTTGGCTCTAATGGTAAACGGTGATAAAATCCCCATGGGATCAAATATTTGGGCGACCATGCTAAGGACGTTTCTTTTGGTTTCCTTTACGTTTTTTAGAGTTTCTAATAGGTTTGTTAAATCAAATGAGAATGTGTCAGTTTTGGGATCCCATACTAAGCCTAGAACCTTTTGTTTTTCAGATTCAGCTTGACCTTCGAATAATAATTTATAATTGTCCCCCGACATATTTTCGCTTTTCCATAGGTCTCTAAGTTCATTTGAGTTAGACTGCCATTTCCTAAGTTTCATGTTAGCATCTCTAACTATTTCCGCTATTTGTTTAGTAAGCTGGAACGCCCCTTTTACGCTATCTTCGCCGCTGGTTAAGTCATCGACATAAAGGTCATTGTCTAAAACTTCTACCGCTTGGGGTTTTTCATCTTTATATTTTTCTATGTGGATTTTAATCGTTCCTGCTAACAAGAAGGGGCTAGATGTTACACCGAATGGCACCCTAGTCATCCTAAGCGTTTCAAATTTGTTTTCGTTTATTTTGCCGTCCTTTTCGCTAACCCATAAAAACCTAACAGAGTCTCGCTGATCTTCCGCTATTGCCACCTGTAAAAAAGCCTTCTCAATGTCGGCTGTTATTGCTATAGGGTGTTTTCTAAATCTGAGTAGCAATAACAAAAGATCAGGGTTTAAATTAGCTCCGCTACTGAGACAATCATTTAATGATGGTTCACCTTTTTCGTGGGAAGACGCGTCATAAACGACGCGTAATTTGGTCGTAAGACGATCTTTTTTCAAAACTGGTTGATGGGGCATATAGTATGTCCCTATTTTATTTTGCGTTAATTCTGGATGGGGCACCCTCTCTACTACTCCTTGCTCTAATTGTTCCTCGATCACTTTTTTGTAATCCGAGTACAATTCTGGTTCTAATTTAAACTTCTTAATTAAAGGTTTCATTCTTTGAGTAGCTACTGCTAAGTTGTTGGGTAGTACCTCCTTTTCTACACGCCAAGGAAATTTGACGCTATATCTGCCCTCTTTAATTTCTGCTGTTTCTCTAAAATGTTTCATTACATCTGATTCTAAGGGTTCTTGTTGGGGATTCCCGTCAATACCCAGGGCTTCTAATTCCCAAAGCGATTTCATCATTTCCGATGGGCGAGGTCTTCCTACGTTAACGAATCCTACCCTTACAACATTGTTGTTTAGCTCAACTTGAGGTTTGTTTGTTGGACCTTGTATGACCCATCCTAAATTTGTTTCTAAACAAACCAAATTTTTTGTGAATCTTTCCACGTTACCAGTGACGAACTCCCAGTAGAAGTCCCCACCTACCAATATTTCAATGTTTGTCTCGCCTAATTTCGCTTGACTCGGGGGATCGCATAATTTTAACCCCTTTTTATTCATTAAATTTTCCACTTGTTCAAATTCGGTGGTGGCTATGGCTTCACACAAGTATGGTAGAACCACTGCAGTAATTTCTAATTTTTTACACGGATCTACCGCGC
Organism: Phalangium opilio; assembly: GCF_054372755.1. Lineage (NCBI taxonomy): Eukaryota > Metazoa > Arthropoda > Arachnida > Opiliones > Phalangiidae > Phalangium > Phalangium opilio. The sequence goes on from NW_028324243.1 coordinate 627,303, forward strand.
TTTGTACGTTTAATTTCACAACTTTTCTTTTCTCTACGCTAGGGGTTTTATTGGCAAAGTTATACACTGTAACTGTTTGTTCCCCTACTATTGGCAAATCTAATTGTTGCGCAACCTCCTCTCTAATAAAGGTGGCCTGCGCGCCTCCATCTAATAATATTCTAACCCCTAATTCCTTTCCTATTTTTTCGGGGTGCTGGGCCGTGGCTTTAGCCGTTTGGAGTAAAACTGAGCCCATATCTAAATGAGGGGACGTAACTGTTAAGGTTGTGACCCCCCTTTCATCCTTTCCCTTTTCTTTGTGGGATTCTCTAGGTTTTTCCTCTAATTTTTGATTGCAATTATTTTTATAGCAAACTGCGGCATTATGCCTCCCATTACAAATTTTACACGTTCTAAATCGCGAATGGCATTCCTTGGAGGAATGTCCCCTTTTAATGCAAATATAGCACCTTTCCTGATCTTGGATCAATTTTCTTTTTTCTTCTAAGCTAAACTTGTAACAATTTGAGCTCGAGTGGTTGTCCACTTCGCAAAAGATACAATAGTATGAACCCCTAGTTTGACCCTGATTTGGTTTATAATTAACGGTTGTTTGGAGCGCAGTGGCTGTGGCTAAATTTTGACTATCGTTAGACGGTTTGAACTGTTTTGGTTTTGATTTTTCTTTGGCATTCATACCGAGGATGGCGGATGTTTCCCTTCCCTCTACTTGATCTTTTAAAAATTCCATTAATTTTTCTATATTCCAGTCCCCGTCATTTTTTCGGGCTAAACTGTAGGACAGTCTAATTTCATTGGGTAAACATTTAATGATAGCTGGACATACTGAATATCCACTAAGTGACGTATCTTGCCCCAAAGATCTTAGGCTTCTTAAATTGACTTCACACGTGTCATATAATTGGCGTAAGGCCTTAATGTTATTGGCGTCATGCACTGGCTCTAAATTTAATAACACTAGCATATGAGTGTGTTTAACCATACCTAACTTATCATATCTATTTTTCAATATTTTTACCGCTTCGTCATAACTCGCGTCTGACGCGTGTAGGCCTCTTAATGATTCTTTAGCCTCTCCCGACAAGTGTGATTCTAATTGACTAAGTTTTTCAACGGGAGATAAATTTTCATTGCTTACGGCTAGTTCAAATCGGCTCCAGAATCCTTGCCACTGCATGAAGTCGCCGGAGAATTTGCTGATCTCCAACGCTGGTAGTTTTGAGGCCGTCCTAAAGTTGGTGGTTGGTGGAGGGTTCGCTATGATGTTTGCTGGATAATTTGTGTTAGCAGCCGCTGACGATTGTAATCCGATGATCGGTCCGTTGTTTCCGGTAGCTGCGTTGTTCTGTTGCCCAACTCCATTTGGTGTTACTGTTGGGTTTGATGGGGTATAGATGGTCGAGGTGTTTGATCCACTGACCGAGTTGGCTCTTGAAGATTCCGTTTGAATTTGTTGAATTTTTCTATTCACCTTTGATTTTAGTAGGGTGATTTCGTCTTGTATATTTTCTACTTTTTCTAATTCGGCGTCGATGGTGGTTTGGTCCCTTCCTGGGATTAAGTCTATTATTTTGCTATTTAAATCTTGTAGCGTTTCTTCTTTTTGTTTAAAAAGAGCGAGTTGATCTTCCAGATCTTCTAAAGCCGTATTATTATCGGCTAATAGCGCTTTTAATGAGTTTTGTATTCGCGTTACCGCACTTCTAGCTTTTGTTCTAATTGTTTTTAATTTTACTAAATCTAATTGCGCCGTTGTTAAGGCACCCGCCGATCCACTTTGTTTTTGAAGTTCATCCATAGTTGAGTTTGTGAGTTTTTTAAAGTTTTACGTACCGACAGTTCTTGCGCGCGGTTTTTCTAAATATCCAAGGTTTTTCCCGGGTTTCCGTAGGCACCATAAAGTTTCTTACTAAGGCTGGCTACTAATTTTAACCAGGTTGGGAGAGCTACTACTTATAAACTGAACCGACTGAAAAATCCAATTTATAGTTGCTAATCTATTTAACTAAGTTTTTTTTTTGTTGAAGGTAATTTCTTTAAGTTGAAATTCTAAGTTTTGTTTGTGAAGAAATGTACAAGTTTTCTTGGTTTAACTAATTTTTATTCTGAGAAGTTTGGTCCTCTCTCTAAAGGTTGCTACAAGATTGTGTTTATTTTACATAAAAAAAAGGGTTTCTCGGAGAGAATTTTTAGTTCCTTCCCCCATGTTTTAGAGGTTATTTTCATGCCCTTTCAAAGGCCATGCTATCTATAGCGGTCAGTGACGCTGTGGGTTTTCTGGGGCTTGGATGGAAGTTTTTGGGAAAGGAGTGTACTGGTTTTATTCAAAGGATGGGGCAGGACCAGCCTTTTTTACTATTGAAAGGGGTTTATTTTTCATGGAGCCATGACCTGCTAAATTTCTAAAGTTGACCCGTGAAGGCCTTATTTTAACAAACATTATTTACATAGAGTATTTGAGTTTTTTCTCGTGTTTGTTGTCATGGTTGGTTTTATAATTTGACCCTTGACCTTATTGTTATTAGAAAGGTTGGGTTTTCTGGTCATTTTTGTACATAGCGCGTGGGAAGCGGCATAAAATCCTCAAATTTGTTCACTAGTGCCAGGATCTACTACCAATGCTAGAGCCCTTCACTTCTAGTCTCATCTCACTTCTGCTGTTATGTTATGTTAGGTTAGGTTAGGTTAGGTTAGGTGTGGTTTGGTTTGGTTAGGTTAGGTTTGGTTAAGTTTGGTTAGGTTAGGTTGAGCGACGCAAATGTTTCGTACTTTTCATGAAAATACCATTGAAAACTTACTTTAGAGTAACATTAAAGAAAATGTTACGGTTTACGGCTTATTTTAGCTTTCCCTTAAATTAACATAAGCCTTTAAAACCGATTCCACGGTTAACTCATTGCTACTTCGTTTTTATCGGAGATAACTAGGCAGTGTACACTAACGTTAAGTGCAGCCGTTCATGGCTATCTCCACTTTTCGTAAACCGCTCAAGGTGCGGGATTTCGGTCCAATGGGACCTCCCTTCTTTGGTTTCGGTTGAATGGGATTTCGGTCCAATGGGAGGGAATCTTTATAGCCATTAAAGGTAAGCTAAAATTTTCTGAATTTTTTAAATAGAAAGACCGTGCAAATAGTGATGGAATTATAGAAGAACCGAGAAATAAAGCTGACCTCTACGCGTTAGGCTTCTCCCCAAAGAGAACGTCAGACTATCCCTATTGGAAGTCAGACGTCTAGTACTTACTGACAGTTTCCCTCAAGTCGGTTGAGCTAATGCCAAAATCGCTCGCGCAGGGTATTTCACCAATAGCCAACACCAAAACCTTTCAATATCACCATTGTCCGATTAATACACATGTCATGGAACCTTTAAAACAAGTTGCTCAGAAACTATAGCGGAAAGGCATTTTGATTTGTGGTAGTCAAGTCAAAGATTTCTATAAGGCTAATATACGAATTCTAGGGAAATGTCCGCAATGTCTGGGGTAAAGCGAACGAGAGGGCTTAATAGGTCTTGGACATTTTGTTTCCGTGTTTCTAGGAGTAAATACGAATGCTAAAGGTCCTATAATTAACAAAGTTTTTTAACGCTGTTTTTGCACGATTCCAAAATGTTTATCGATCTATCCTTGATAGCTTTAGAAAATACGCGGCTGTTTACCTCGCTGCTTAATGTTTCGTTATCGTATAAAGTTATTAATAAAACAAAGGCAAAGAAAGACTATTAAGTTGGACCGGAGCCTCCGAGATATCTAGGCCCGTGTGTGTCGATTTTCATGTGGGGAAATATCCAGTTTCAAAGAGGAAATATTTTTGCCCAATATGTGTACTAGATGGCGCTCTTATTACAGTTGCGAAGGGGGTCTTCCATAAATTGTCGCTGATATTTTAGGGGCCAATTATAAAAATTTTATGGAAGAGAAAAGTTTCACCCTTAAATTAACGTAATTGTTTTATGGGCTATTTATTTTTTATTGAATCTTTTGGTTAGATTGTGTAGACAACAAAATTAATTATGCGATTTTAACATTGTTGTTTTTTAGTAAATCAAAACTTCTTGAAGTTGCAAATTCACAGTTTTATTATACCATAAGAGGATTTTTTTACTCCTTCGTAACCATTCATTTATTTAACCTTAGCTTTTTTATCCATTACTTTGGCATGATTGTATAATAAAGGTCTTCGGAAATTTTCTAAAACGTATTCTTACTATCCGCGACCTCGACTTCACCGCTCGACGTCAATGCCTTTCCCTAATATTGTAGCAGTCGACGGGGTCACGAGGCTGAACTTACTTTTATTTTACGATACTAAAAGTGCCCCCAAGCGAGAAAACACGGCGAACTAAATTAAAAAAATATTCCTCGCTTCGCGATAGGCACGGGCCTAGATATCTCGGAGGCTCCGGTTGGACGAAGACTAGAAGTGAACTATAAAATGTTTAGTTTCTCATCAAGAACTGCATGTGAAACTTGTATCTATAATAGCCAATAAACCTTTCAAAATTAAACTGCTAAAAATATAATAAGATCAGTTTGAAAATACGTGTATAATTATTGAACATATTCCAAATGCTAAATAATTGCTTCCTTGGGGTAAACCATGAGTGAATCATATACTAGCTCCCTATAAGTTACTCAGCCACACTGGCCTAATGTATCCAGCATTTTCTTCCCTCCAAAAATGTGTTACCTATATGCGACCCCCAGTGAGAGAAAATAACACTACTCTTGGCGCTTACGTATTTCCGGTAAAAAAACGGAAAAGGGGATCAACCAATGAAACTTTGAACTGAAAGGTAGTTAGTATAAGCAGACGACGTTTTAGAAATGTTGTGATTGTTTGCGGACAGTTCACAGTCGTATTTTATCTTTGAAATTATTTTAATGGGTTAAGGTTGGCGCAATTGGAAGTTTTATTTTTTCGCATTAAAATGGCAGAATTTTGGATATTTGTTGACAAAGCCTAAATGAAAGAAAGTCATTTAAATTCAGAGCGTCAAATTCTTATTCCGTAGGCAACATTCAGAGGCAGGAACTATTTATGGTGAGAGAACCAAACTTCATCAAAAAATAAGAAAAACAACAACTTAGTAGTTATCTCGAAAACCTTAATAAACTTTTTAATAATGCGTCAAAAGAACTAATAGAAAAACTTAAAGAAAGGCCCAACACATTTTTAACGAAGCCTGTTGTGAGACCCAAATTATTTTTAAATAAGTAAAAGAATGAATATGACGCAAAGAAACCAAAGCCTCCAAAACCGTTAATACCACTTGGAACTATCGTCACTTTCAAGTTCTCAAGTTCTCGATACATTAATTTCAAAGCCCTAAGAGAGGGCGCCGTCTACTATCACTTTCACCCGCCTCCCCGAAGAAAATGCTGGATACATTAGGCCAGTGTGACTGAGTAACTTATAGGGAGCTAGTATGATTCACTCATGGGTAAACTCATATCGGAATGGACAAATTTTGACTCTTCTCGACTGAAAATTGTTTAACCTATTATAACAAACTTTTTGTCCTGTTACGCAATGTCAGTATGTAATTAGTGTTACATTTATGTGGAAATTAAGTTCGAGAGAATTAGACTTTATTAACTTTCTCTCAATCAAGAATTCTATATGATTAACTTTCATCTCCGCGTGTAAGTAAATGTTCTTTGGATAACTGTTATGTTTTCTCCCTCAGGTATGACAAATTAACTGAACCCTGGAAAGGAACTAATCAGGGTTTTAATAATTAATTACATTTGGAAGGAAACTTACGCATAAAAAGTATATTTGAAGCGATATAGCGTTCAAAAGGTTTTCGGGAGAAATAAGCTTCGTTCTCATACCAATATTTAAGAATATGGAACAATCTAAAACGGTTTGGCTATACACGGAAAATACTGTAAGTAATCGTTTAAGTATCTTTTAATAATCGAACATGAAGTCAAAAATATTAAAATGGTTAACGTAACAACTGTATATTTTTGGTTAAAAATTGAGGGAGGAAAAAGAAAACTTCCGAATATTTAATCAAGTCAAATCCCTGATTTATGTATGTCTAGTAAATTTACACCTTGAAATGCCAACAAGTATAAAGACTATGCATACAAAATCTTGGAATTTAGGGTAAATTAATTTAGTCGATGTTGACGGATATACGACATTGTCGAAGCATCTGTTAGTCGTATAGTTTCAGGTGTCTAACGATAGCGGCACGAAAGTTATTCAAAGATTTGTAAAAAGTGTTCACAGTTATCAGTACACCAACCCATAGATTTTTTTAATTTAAAAATCACTAAAATAAGTTATATAAAACATTCATTCGTTAATTTGATATTAAATTCTTTCCATATGTGCCAAGTATTATCCCTTAATTGGTCCTAAACCAGGAAAGGCTTTTTACAATTCTGTAATTGATGACTACGAAGGAATTATAGCTGATATCATGATCGCTGCTCGAAAAAATATGAAGTAAATATTTACCTAGTTATTTTATTAAATGTTTAATTTAATTGGATGACCTATGAATAAAAAAGAATTTCAGGGCTGATACTCGCTGATACGCTCAATTTTTTTGGAATAAGTGACTAATTACTAGTAAGTAAAAAGTGGCTAAATAGGGGCAAATGAAGCTATTAAAAGAGCCACTTGAAATGAAATGTTTTCAAAGATGACCTATTTTCATAATTATTTTCTATAATTAAATATATTTTAAACGTTGGTTTCGTAATTAAGCCCAATCTATGGGCTTAGATACTTTCAATCAAAGGAAAGGTCACCCCATAAAAGGTCTACGGCGAAATTATATTAAACCATTTTGGAGCACAGCTCAGAATGCAAAGTAATCGATGTCGTTTTAAATCAAAACCAAAACTTTCATTTCAATTGGATTGATTTTAAATATTAAGTTAAACATTAGCTGAGTTCTACGATTTTGGGGTTTGATTAACTGTGATCTCGCTATTTTTGCGCTAAAACCGTCATACAGCTGGACGATTGAAATATATTACTTTTAACGTTGTGGTCTAACACCGAAAGACTCAAAAATCCAAAAAAAAGTCACAAATAGTAACTAATTTTTGGAAAAGTAACTTTTAGCAACCAAATTTGAAAAAAGTGACTTTTAGTGGAAAAAGTGACTTTTAGTGGAAAAAGTGACTTAGTATCAGCCCTGGAATTTGTTTCCACTAAAATTTTACATAATAATAATGGAGAATTTCATCACACGTTTTAATTTTTGGAATATTTCTTGGAAATTAGTTAAAACTTTTCATACTCCTAATTTATTTTCCTTGTTATAGCCTCACGTTTAAATATTACTACTCGGTAAGTTAAGATTCACAAAATAAGCCTTATCAACACCTTTTCAATAGATCTGCACGTAATAATTGCAGATAGTTTTGCTTGGCTTATGCCTGGGCTTTTGTAAAATATATTGTAATGCGGTTGCTTTCATAAAATACAGTCATTAAAGGGAGGGTGAAGTGGATTCTTCTACTAATTATAAGACCAGCCTGCACAGTGAAACATTCAAGAAATACTTCCGAATGATTTTAAAATTCAAATTAGGTTCAGATTTAAAGGATAATTTTAAACATGGACTCACTTAACACGGAACGTGCCACGAGAATTTTGTTAACAAAAAAGCATGGCGTTACGCGATTTGTCGGCAGTCCTTATTTAAAATTATCATTTGAATATAAACCTAATTTGAATTTTAAAATCATTCGGAAGTATTTAGAATGTTTCACTATGCAGGCTGGTCTTATAATTAGTAGAAAAATCGATAAAAAATCACTTGATTTTCCACTTCACCCTCCCTTCAAGAAACTTCAAATTTGTATTAATTTGGTTATAAATAATTCTGATTTTTTTTGAAAACATAACGACGTCATTAAAAGCTAGTTGAAAATATAGGAATTGAACGTTAAATGTTTACAGTTTTATTTGAAAAACGCAATTACTTAAATTTGACTTAGAACTTATTGCTAAGTATTAGCATGAGTTAATAATATGTTAGCTCCCTATAAGTTACTCAGGCAATTCATTTTTATACTCCAGCGTTTTCTCCCGCGCCGCCGGCTTCCCAATTATATGCGACGCTCTGCGGCCGCCACGAGAACGAAAATCTTATTTTCTCTTCTTTCCGGTTTTCCCCGGAAGCGCGTGTAGTGGAAGCTAGCCAATGATATCGGGGCTATTTAAGCAGCCGAATATTTCGCTCAGTAGCCTCGGTTACGAAAACAGTTAAGAGATCAGTGGATTGGATTTAGCTCAGTTGTATAATTTTCTGGTTTCAAGTCACAATAACCATGGATGAAAAAAAACTAACAGGGATAAATCACGGCGGTAAAATGTTTGTTCGAAACGCACCCTCGCGGCCGATATTATAAGAACCGGAAACATTCAATTTACCGATTCAATCACGGGGTCGAGTCGGTTGTTGTTTCGTCTGCTTTTTGTACCCACGTAATCGAAACCGGGAATGTTTGCTGTTCTCTCGGTTACGGCGAGCTCAGCCGCCGGCGGCTCGGGAATCGGGATACCGCTGATACCTAGCTAAGGCTTAGTGTAGTTTTCGTCGAGTCTACTATAATTAGCAGAGCTATTTTTCTGTTGGAATTAGGGAACTACTATAAATATTGAGTATAGTGTCTGAAATATTCTTTAGTTAAAACTATTCACAATACGAAAGATTATTTGGGAGTAAGGCACGAAGATCTTATCAATCTGGGTAGCTTTTGCTTGGCCTATTTAAGACGCCGTGTATCTGTTTTTTATGAGGAATGTTTTCTATTCCCGCGGCTACGGGGAGCTTAGCCGCCGGCGGCTCGGGAATCGGGATTCCGCTGATACCTTGTCAAGGCTTAGTGTAGTTTTCAAGTGTGTTCGCAGAGCTATTTTTCTGTTGAAATTAAAAAAAACTTATAATATTTAGTTGAAGACTTTAAATGACTCGAAAAGTTTCGAAACTTTAGCTTTAAAATTTTGAATATAACGTATGCAAGTTACCAACCCTAACAAATCATACGAAGATTCTCAAACGTCTAAAGTTGGAATCGACATTTTTAAATTAAAGTTCCCGAGGTTACCACGAGATGGCAAAATTTCTATAAATCTACTTCCGAATTTGAATCGGTAAATGAGCTAAAAGAATAAAATCGAAATCAAATCTGGCAGCCTTGTTGGTAACAAACGTGTTTCAATCTTAGTAATGTAAAGTCTACGAGTTTGATTTATCCCTGTTAGTTTTTTTTCATCCATGCAATAACCAAGGATGATAGGGGGTGGATACGAATTTTGAGAGAAATACGCGCCGTAACTTCGGACGCGATTGGGCCTGGTGGGACGCTAAAAATGGGGGAGGAATACGCGGGACGAAAGGCAGGTGGGCTACCTCAGATCTAGACCCTATTTAGCGCCTTCGTGTTGGCCAAATTTGCATGCATATTGCCAAAGTTATTTTAGACTTTTTTCTCATAAATAAAATTTGCAATTGAAACATAAAATTTTATATAGAGTTTATATTTAATAATTATTGTTTCGAAATTGTTGCAAAAATAATAGTGCACGTAGATGACGCTGCAATAGGGAAACGCCGGTAGGGATTTATTTGAACGCGCTAGGCGTCTGCTAGAGTTGTTACTTCTTATTTCAAGGACGATTGAAAAGATTAGTCATTTGATGAAAAAAATGAAATTTTAACTACTAACGCATAGTAGTGAAACCAAACATGATTTTACTATGTTTGAAAAAACTTACATTGATTATTAAATCTTTTCTTCTTTCGCGCATAAAAATGATCATTTTACACCATAGTTAGAAGTTAAAAACATTATTTAATCAAATGTTTGCTCTTATAATCCTATCAATCCAACTTGAATGCGGAAGAAAGAATTCTAGCAGATGCCCATTGCCCAGCGCGTTCAAATAAATCCCTACCGGCGTTTCCCTATTGCAGCGTCATCTACGTGCACTATTATTTTTGCAACAATTTCGAAACAATAATTATTAACTCTTTATAAAATTTAATGTTTCAATTGCAAATTTTATTTTTGAGAAAAAAGTTTAAAATAACTTTGGCAATATGCATGCAAAATTTGGCCAACACGATGGCGCTAAATAGGGTCTAGTTCTGAGGTAGCCCACCTGCCTTTCGTCCCGCGTATTCCGCCCCCATTTTTAGAGTCCCACCGGACCCAATCGCGTCCGAAGTTACGGCGCGTATTTCTCTCAGAATTCGTATCCACCCCCATCATCCTTGCAATAACAACTCTTATCATTATCAATATCGGCAAATTGCATTGAGTTGCTGCATTTTTTGTCTCAGTACTGACACAAACGCCATGACTTAACGTTAAATTGTTAAAACATAAACATTCACGACTAATACACTCCCTTGGTGAAAAAGCAGCCGACGACTCGAGGTGGAGGAGTACGAGCGGGATTTTGTTTTTCGACAAGAGAGGGCGCAACATTCGCTTTTTTCCCGCGCGTGCCAAATTTGAAGAAATCGCTGGATACATTACGCCTATGGGGCCTGAGTAACTTATAGGGAGCTAACCTATTATTAACTCATGATACTACCTATTTGTGTAAGGCGAAATGAGAAGAAATCGCTGGATACATTACGCCTATGGAGCCTGAATAACTTATAGGGAGCTAACATATTATTAACTCGTGGTATTAGATATAAAATTATAATTGCTAAAAGTAAGATCGATGCCTCCCAAATAATGGCAACATGGCCTATGAACTAAAAGTGTCTGTGAAAATATCGGCAAACCGTTGAATTTTTTTGAAAAAAAAGTCGTTACTGACCTCACAACCAACTGGGGGTAAGAAAAACGAAAGTCTTTCATTCCTTCCGGGAAAATATTGTTAAGGCATTTTCTTATTTTTGTGTTATTCATCCTAATCTGGCTGGTGATAAAATTGTGCCAATCACAGCGTCTTTGCTGATGCTATGGTCAACAGTTAGCCGACTTTTTTCCAGTCCTATAAAATAGTTTCACTATGACCTTGAAAATTGGATAAAAGTTATAACTAGAAGTGGTGCATGGTATTGTCTTGTCTTTAAATAAAATTAAATTAACTTCAGTATGATCATAGATAGCTACAGAGTATACATTTTAACACCATAATTTAAATTTTCAGAGTAATGACAAGTGGGACATAGAAACCTACCCTCATTCCATTACGTACGATATTTTGCAAAAATATAAAGTATCAGCTGAACTATACTACTCCAAGATAGTCATGTTTTCTCAACTAACATCAACTCAACGTGGGAGCTTTTTAATCAATCTTATAAATATACCGTTATGGGTATGAAAATTCGAGACAAAAGGTCAACTATTTTGTAATTATCCATTAACCAAAACTATATTTTTGTGACATTACAGTTCTTGGGACTACTGTTTGTGACTATATTCGTTCTAACAGCTCTGTCAAAGGGTTTTGAAAAATCAAGCAAATTCGGATCTTTAGTGTGGATGTACTTCGCTCCAATATTGCAAAAAAGTAATTACGTGATAAGTTTAATTTCATGAGAGTATAGTTCATAAGATAAGTTTGTCACTGGTTACTGAGAGCTTTTCATGAAGTGACGTAGGTGAAACGTCATAGATTCTCGTAAAGTGACTCCTGAAAGATTTGGCCCGTGCAGTTGTCTCTTGAATCCAAGCCTATCCCTATTTACTGTTTTTTGCCAGATCTTTCATGTCTAAAGAAAGTTCTTGACACTTTACCCGATGAAATGTCATATCAGGCTGAGATAACTCTAACCTCATTTATACTGTATAATGGTTATTTTCCACTCTGTAGAGTTTTGCCATTGCTTTGAGACTAACGCAAACAACTTGACTCGTTTCAGGTTTCCCTTTACGAATCGTACAATCCGTTTCGGCTCATTTGTTAAACATATGGGTCTTCACATCAATAGTACTGAACATCGTCGTCGCATGTTACATCACGGCTGACGTTTTCATTGGACAGAGGACAATTATAAATCATCTAGAAGACATTCTTAAAGTTAAAAATCTAAGATACCATGCCCCTGATCATATTTTTAACGTAAGTTTCTACCTATTTAGATGGATCTGTAAAATTAAAATTTTGCATAGAAGAATATTTGCTTTTTGTTTGTTTCAAAGTTGTACAATGTCGATAAGATTCCCAAAGGTGAGGGTTTATGGTGGGTTGTTGCATGGCTGCTAATTACAGATAATCGACAACGTTCTACACACTTCAGTGTACTTGAACCACGGCCCAATGGGTGGTTTGAAGAATTAAATGATATGAATTAATTGATATGAAAGGAGGGCTGGTTTTGCATGAAATGAAGTTGCTGGCTTTTAACATGTCACATTAAATTTACACCCGCGAGAAGAGATTTCTACTCTTTTAATCGTTTGACAGAAACCACGGAGCTTAATAGGAAATAGCCTTTGTGTGTAAATATAAATAGCCTATGGAAAATCAAATGTACGTTGGAACTAAATATCTACCAGCAGATTTTTGTGCAACAATGTTTGGTTAGCATTAGAATACCTCGGAGTTTGGAATCAGTCAGTGCTTATAAATAAAGACATTTTAACTTCAGAGCATGTCAATTCCTTCTGACTCTAGCACAGAACATAAAGTGCTCAGAACGAGATATAAACTGATTGTATCTATTTAAAGGGATACCCTGGGAAAATTGGTGAAAGAATACGAAGCCGATATTTCGATTGGTCTGGAGTGTCTTGGGACAATTATTTGTCAAGAGTGTTGTCTGGTGAAATGGTGTTTATCACGTGGTATGAAGAAATCAAAAATATCGATGACTATTGTAAAAGAGTGCCGAGCAGAAGTATTCGACCACGGTTTTACATGTCGCCTTTCATCGTTAAATCTGATCTTATCGGATTTTATGTGAACAAAAATCACTCCTTTGATAATGACGTCATGGCTGGATTTAACAGATTGTAAGTCATGTTTTACCTTATTCCAAGAAACAGAAATTTTAAATTATGGTCTTCTAATTTACTAATAAGGGTATTATAGAGAATGTATTGTCAATTTTGGCACTCAAACTCCAATATGGAGGTCTGTTAATCATAGTGTCATTAACCAAAGGTTCTCTCAAGCAGCTGAATATAACATTTCCTGTTTTCGAGTTATGTAATGCCGCGCTAGCTGTTTCCCAAAACAGCGATTGCCTTAACAGCAGTTTAGCAGTACAATGTATCATAATCGTGTGGCATACTCGGTTTGAGCAGCGGTTCTCAAAACAGCTATTTTCAAATAGAAAAAGCTGTCCCTGGACAACTTTTTCTAAATCGCGCATTTCCAATGAACACGCGTTACATTGTTAAAATTTCTAATTTTCTAAACCTTTTCTTGTTGATTTTAGGACACGGTACGCTGCTTCTTCTTGTCTCGGTGAAAAGGCAATAAACAGAGCTACCTGGAAGGTGGGATGCGTCACGTCAGAAAATGTGAAAGACAGGCATATAGACGACGAAAAAGAATGTAGAATCTTGATGACCTTTTTCGTTATCATACAAATTCCATCAATCGCCATTTTAACCTACGAGATAATCCGAAAACTATGCTGTTATAAGTGAAGGGCTTGACGTGGGATATCCCCAACGGAAAAGGAATATGTTTTACGTTATTTGATACCTCAGGTAGCAAACTGACAATTTTAAAGACACTTCGAATAAAGGCAACGTAGCTGTTGTTTGATGGACTCCATACCTTTAACTCGTTGTTTGAATATTTATGTGTTCAATAGTATAGGAGGGGTTAAACGGCTTTATTTTCATGTACTTTACATTAACATATATGTTTTTCTTTAAAGTCGCGTAATCTTATAATTAATTTCACTACAATTACATATGACAGCTGGTGTTCTTTTTGTGACATTTTTTACAATAATTTATTTATTAAATATCTTTAATGAATGTTGATCGCATCATTTTCTTCGTAATTCTAAAACCATTTTATTATAGCATTCATGGAGTTTAAATATGAAGATTTTAGTTCTAACTATGTTTATTACGGATAATAATTACTGAATGTTTAATTTGATAAAATAGATGTTGTGACATTATTGACAAAGTTGCGCGTGATTGGGAGACATCCAAATAGTGAACTGTAACAACTAATTCTGTGACCACTGTCTCCTCTAATATACATATAATTATATCATAAAATTATTCATGTTACAAAGAATATGGTGAGGAAAAATTTCACAGATGACCAGTTTGAACATTTGATCGCACATACAACGTATAGGATATGGATTTATAATGCTATCTTAGTAAAAATAATGAATTCTTGATAAAACAATATTTTAGTAATTTTTTTCAATTCAAATAAATTGATTAAAATTGCGTAAAAATTCTACCTGTATAATCGAAAACTTATAGGCCTAGACGCAAATTGTTAAATATTTAGAAGTCCTAATGAATCTGAACCTAATCCTATTAAAAGATAGATCTAAGCAACGTTCAAAATTTGATTCTGACCAATTTTAGATAAAATTTCCATTGAAATTTATCAACTAGATTAATTTAAGAGCATTTAAAAGGAATAGTAACTGCTATATTTCTCTTTTATCATCTATAAAATCTCATGCAAATTGTGATCAAATATTTTCGTACCTATTTGATATCAGTCATGCAACAACTTCGCAGCTGACAGAACTACTTCCAAGATGAAAGCCAATGCAGCCACAATAATTCCGACAATCCAGACTAGAAATACGGTAGAGAGATAGAACAAGCTCAATGGTTCCTCCGATATGAAACTGTCAGTATCGACCATATATTCTCGACTAACAAAATTTGTTCGAATCCAGTGTGTAGAAAGAACACTAGTTTCAAATATTCTTAAGCACCTTTAGAAAGAACAGATGCAAACCTTAACGAATCTTAAATAGTGCTAATAATGACTTTGTGCATGTGCCTGTTTTTATCCTCCAGTTTTTTCGATCAAATCAATTACCTGGTATCATTTTAGTTTCAGAAAATAGATTTTTTAATCCTAATTTTATCTTCGAGCAATTTAGCGGCTTTTACTTCTGTAATATTTCTGACACTTTTTAGTTTAAGGGAAAGGTCAAATAGAAGTGGTTAAGTGGCGTCTGCTAGCCCGAACCTCTTACGTGTTGAAACGGAATTAAGCTTCACAAAACAACAATTTCTAACATTTATAATCAAAGGGAATTTTTTGACTATTTTTTCTAAATTAAAATTGAATGGCCTTCTCTAATTTTTATCGTTTTGATCTCAATAAGATTAATTGGTTCTAGTGAAGTTCAAATTTAATATCGAAATTGGAAAAATTCATGTAATTTTTCTCGCATCTTATCTGAAAGTTCTTTCATACACGTTTTTGTACGCGGTTTCTGCATGGTCAATTTACTTACTAGGAAAACGATAATAGTTTAGTATTTTCTGGTATGAAGATTGCGCTTGTTCAATTAAGAGAAAAATTGCTTACAAGTAGTCGACATTTTCCAAGATTGTTCGAGGAATTCTTTTGTTGAAAAACGTATGTAAAAAACTAGGTTCGTATTTTTTCTTTCCAACATAAATCCGCCTTTTGTTCTCCCACAAATGGTCCCAAAGATTAATCAAATGATCGTTTTGCGGATCCCAAAACTCTCGTGTCTGATGTATGATAACTGATTTGCCATTCGCCAACAGTTCCGTTACATATGGATCATTAAGGCGGACAAACAGCCTTCCTCTTACTTTCCACAAAGCTGAATAAGTAACATCCCCGTTCTGAATATGAAAAACAGAACCGCAATTATTCTGAGAGCGGGCTAAACCATCATCTTTTCTCCTAAAGCTAAAATACTATTTCTTTAAATTAATTAATATTAAGAATGAAGTAATATCAAAAGCGGATTATGCTTCACACATAAAGTACGTAAGTCCCACTTTTCCATAGCTTTGGCCATGGATTTCATGATATTCCCGAAGTAAAAACTAAGCAGACGAACAAAAAAGCTTTTAACCAATCATGAGCCCCCTAACCATAGATAACCTCTTTAATGCCAGACCAATCGGCGACGGCTATTACTATTTTCTTGCATGGGAGGGACCTCGAGTCGACCTCGCCGTCGACATAACCGGAAGGCCAAGAAGGCGAATTTGCGCTATCGTTCGGTAGTCGTATAAAATATTCAACGTATTAAAGCTCAAGTTTCGAAATATTTTGAGACAATTACTTAGTCTTCAACTAAATATTATAAGATTTTCATTAAATTTCAACAGAAAAATAGCTCTCCGAATAAAATTAGACACGAAAACTACACTAAGCCTTGGCTAGATATCAGCGGCTGAGGCCGACCGGCGCATCTCGAGCCGCCGGCGGCCGGGCTTTCCGTAACGGCGTGAACAAAAAAATACCTCGTTAAAAAACAGAAGCACGGTGTCTTAAATAGTTCAAGCAAAAGCTACCCAGATTGATAACATTTTTACGCTTTACTCCCAAATAATCTTTGGTATTGTGAATAGTTTTATCTTAAGAATATTTTAGACACCCTTCTCAGTCTTTATAGTAGTTCTCAAATTTAGGTACGTGGCAAATCGGTTCTTTAGGCAGAAGGATCGGATGGATCCGAAGGAGCCGCGTTACTGAACTATTTCCCTCCGCGGAAGGGGAGGTTCTTTCCGGTTCACGGGTAGTTGAGCAGTTATCAAAAGAGCGTTTTGGAATAAAGCAATGCCCAAAACAGCGGTTTGCAAAACCGCGTTGAAGCAAAACCGCGGTTGCTGTTTCTGCGTTTCTCAATACAGCGCTATTTCCCAAAACAGCGGTTGCTATTTCCGCGTTTCTCAATATAGCGCTATTTTCCCAACCAGCGGTTTAGCGCTACAGCGTTTCATAACCGTTTGTGATCCTCAGGTTATGGACTGGTTCGCGGAATATATTCTGGAAAAGGTGGCAGCAAATTAATATGAGTATATTTTCGAAAAGGTGGCAGCTAATTAATAGGAAAATATTTTGGAAAAGGTGGCAGCTAACTATTAGGAGGATATTTTGGAAAAGGTGGTAGGTAATTAATAGGAGAATATTTTGGAAAAGATGGCAGCTAATTAATAGGAGAATATTTTGGAATAGGTCGCAGCTAATTAATGGGAGAATATTTTGGAAAAAATGGCAGCTAATTAATAGGAGAATATTTTGGAAAAGGTGGCAGCTAATAGGAGAATATTTTGGAAAAGGTGGCAGCTAATCAATATCAGAATACTTTGGAAAAGGTGGCAGCTAATTAATAGGAGGATATTTTGGATAAGGTGAAAGGTAATTTATAGGAGTTCAAATAACCCATCCCAACCAAACATTAAAACGCATTAACACACTAGACCACGAAACTGTTTGTTTGACAACCATTAAAATTCGAACCTAAAGCTGAAATCAATACTAATTAGAGCTCGGCATTATCCATCCGTTATCCGTAAATTAGTGAATAATCGATTATTTATAGATAAATGTTGTGGACATAATTCGATTTAATATACAACTTCTGTTGATAATTCTGGATTATGGATAAAATAACGTGGATGATGGATAGATAATGCCGAGCTCTATTACTTATACATTCAACAATACGAATCAACGCTCAAGATGTAAACGCTGTAATCAAAATGCGCTGAAACGAGAAATGGCTATAATGGCAAACGCGTTTATGAAAAAGCCGTTTTGGACAATGCTGTTTTGATAACACGCCCAATCGATAACATACCGTTCTGTCCTAGGAGCTTAGAGAATATCGTGTAGCTCCCCCAGGCACATGTTACGTACTTCATGTGTAAAGCCTAATCGGCTTCTGGTAATATATATGTATAAATCCTGCCTTTGTAGACAAAGACAATTAATTGTACAAAATTAATTGCCTGAAGTAACCAATATTCAAAATTTTCAGTTTTAAAGTCATGATTATAAATCATTTCTTTGAAAAAATTCTTATCTTATTTTTTTTCACCAAAAGTCCATTTGCTGAAAATATTTTTGATCATTATTTTCACAAGTATTGTGCTCTCAATAGCAATTATAGGTAAAAACGGCATCTTTAAGAATATTTTAAGGGATAATAGCAAGAGAAAATAGAAGAGAAGATAATTATTGGGTCAAAATTTTACTTTGACCATGGTTTCAACCCCCCTAGAACTTCAATCAAAACTTAACTATGCCGTCGATAAAAAATTAAATAAGAGAGCAACTTTTTTTGAAAGCTTAGCAAAAGGTATAAAGAAACATTATGGTCGAACCGAAAATATTTGGGCTGACACTACCACAATCGGTGTGAAATAATTTAAATGCATTTGAGGGCCACAATTTTAAGAATGACAAAGCCAAGGACTTTCGTTAGGCCTTGTAGCTCACTTTTAACTCCATTTTGCGGGTACTATTTTTGCTTTGGTCCCATTGAACCGAATTCCCATTCGACAGAACGGCTTTTGTGGTGTCCCATTCGACCGAACGTAGCCAAAAGGTGCGATTTTATTATAGTCCCATTGGACTGAAATTCTATTGAACTGGAAGAAGACATACTGTATGGTTTTGCATTAAATATATTTTTAATTAAAAGGAAAATCTTTTGGAAAAGGTGGCAGCTAATTAATAGGAGAATATTTTAGAAAAGGTTGTAGCTAATTAAAAGGAGAATATTTTGGAAAATGTGGAAGCTAATTAGTAGGAGAATGTTTTGGAAAAGGTTGCAGCTAATTAATAGGAGAATATTTTGGAAATGGTGGCAGCTAATTAATAGGAGAATGTTTTGGAAAAGGTGGTAGCTAATTAAAAGGAGAATATTTTGGAAAATGTGGCAGCTAATTAGTAGGAGAATGTTTTGGAAAGGGTTGCAGCTAATTAATAGGAGAATATTTTAGAAAAGGTGGCAGCTAATTAATAGGAAAATCTTTTGGAAAAGGTGGCAGCTAATTAATAGGAGAATATTTTGGAAATGGTGGCAGCTAATTAATAGGAGAATGTTTTGGAAAAGGTGGTAGCTAATTAAAAGGAGAATATTTTGGAAAATGTGGCAGCTAATTAGTAGGAGAATGTTTTGGAAAGGGTTGCAGCTAATTAATAGGAGAATATTTTAGAAAAGGTGGCAGCTAATTAATAGGAAAATCTTTTGGAAAAGGTGGCAGCTAATTAATAGGAGAATGTTTTGGAAAAGGTGGTAGCTATTTAAAGGGAGAACATTTTGGAAAAGGTGGTAGCTAATTAAAAGGAGCATATTTTGGAAAAGGTGTCAACGAATTATTGGAACCAAACCAAACCTAACCTAACATAACCTAACCTAACGTAACCTAACCTAACCTAACCTAACCTAACGTAACCTAACCTAACCTAACCCACCCGAAACCAAAATATTAAAATTTTAATTTAAAACTTAAAGACATTGATGGAACTACCATTAAGACTGTACTTCATTTTAAGCACAATTTGTTTATTAATTCTATATATCTCTTGCCTTGAAAGGAATGAAACTGAGTGTTTTAATTTGTATCACGAAACATTTACTTTTATTATTATTAACATACCTCTCGGAGGTTTGAACCAACAACCTATCGCTTCGCAGTCCAACATCGTATCCACTACACCACCAAATCGCTAACGGCTACAGTGTTTCAAGTTATATTCATGTATTTTTAGGGGCATATTCGGACGATTTGGATTTCGGTCCATCGGGAATATAACCATTGGGCTGGAAATCTAAAATCATTGCGTGTTATTCGGTCCAATGGGATTTCGGTCCATTGGGAATTCGGTTGAAAGGGACGATACCCTATTGCTTCTCTCTAAAAGCTGTGAGGAGGCTATCCCGGGTAGAAATCTAACCCCTCAAACAAGGCCCAGCGCGGAGGGGGGCAGAAGTATTACACTCCTCTTTTATAGCTTCGTATAAATTATCGTTAGAGTCACGAATTACTACGCGATTTTCCAACCACTTAAAAAAGTTTCACATACCCTCATTAATTCGAATATTTTACCATTATGGTACATCTGAGGCAAAACTTTTGGATTTGCAACCAAATCTTCGATGGTATCAATTGTCTTTGAATGTGAAGTTATAAGTTTGCCAGTCAAATTTCCCGACCACGCCCACGACAACACCATTGTCCCAAAAATCCAAAAGGATCGCTGCCATTTCTTCACTCCACGTTTCTCCAAAGTAGTTACCGCTAAATATCATTGAATAGAAGTCATTGGTGTTAATTAATATAAAATTGTGATTTCTCAAACTAAACATCTTGGCATAGGGAGTGGTTAGACACTTATATTATCGTTCTATCTAATTATTTCCCAAACCACTCACTTGTCATCATCAGCTAAATTTGTATCAGTTAAAATAGATAAATAACTTAGCGTTTTTTAGGAGAGCGATCGCTCTCTTAGACAAGACTTGATACTGCCTCTAATCTACTGATGGCTTAATTGATATTATTTGCTCGCCAAATTATAAGCCCTAGAGACGGGTCATAATTATTTGATACTCAAAATGGAACCTTAAAAAATTTTCTATTGCTTTTCATTCTATTGAAAAGTGTACTTTGTTAAACCAGGGATAGGTGTAGTTTTAGAAGCAGGAATGGAGAACGGTTACTAACCACCGTCGGTTAGTATTTACTTCAGTCCGACTCATAGCCCAGTATAAAGACCCTCCCTCCAACACGCAACGAAACGTTTAAATTAACTTTTTGGCTCACTAAAAATACGTTTTTATGACGTTGCTGATGTGAACGGCGAAAAATACGTCATTCCTTTTTACCTCTGTTGCTATGACCCGCCTCTTCTTTCATAGGGGGATTACTCTGTTCTCCATTCCTGCTTCTAAAATTACATCTATCCCTGGTAAAACTTCAGAAATGAAAATTATAATTAAGAATATAAAGTAATTTAAGTTGAAAATTTAAAATCAAGTATGGTTGAAGTTATCTGGGTAACTAAATAATCTAAGGTCAGATTTAGTTAGGTTAGGTTTGATTTGGGATATATTAACTTAGATTGTGTGATTTTAAATTAACCCAATCTAACTTAAAACTAAATGAAGGAAGCCCTAACCTAACCTAAACCAAAACTAACCTTTTGCTACTCCAATTTTAAAATGTTCCCTAACAGACTGTACATTTCAATTTAACGTTGGGAAGATACGTTGCATGCATCTTGAACTTGTAATCGTAAAACCAACCCACTTAATATTAATAGAATTGCAGTTTTGATAGCGCTGACATTTCTTGCGGAAGTAGTGCTTATTAAACTATTCATTTTCCCCCTCCTAAAATCCTCATTAACAAATTTTGAAGTTTGCGAACTATCTTTCGCAAACTTTGGCAAGGCATTACATAGATTTGAGCGGTTATTAAAGGAAAGGTTCAGGTAATATAATATAATACCTTAAACAAACGGCCTATATTTCCAAATATTTAAAAAAAATAAATGATCTCTAATTGCAAAATAATTAGCATTTAACTTGTCTTATAAACTAGGACTACTGCGAAGCCATTGCCTTAGTGGCGTCTGCTAAATCGAATCTCTCACGCGTGTGATGAAGTGGTATGCCTAACTTACCCTTACGTCTCTCAGAATGTGAGAATTCAACCAATCCCTTTAAGGGTAAGAGGTTCGGGCTAGCAGACGCCACGTAACCAATGGTGGCGCAGTAGTCCTCGTCATGTTTAAGATAAATTTAATGCTAAATGTTATGATATTTAACCTTTCCCTTAAATAAAATAAAACTTGAAAACAGTTAATGGTTCGTACGATTTCGTAGAAAATCTGCAATGTAGATCCAGATGAACTCCGTAAAAACTCCTAAATTGGACTTCCACATTCTCATTCCTTTACCAGCTGCCACCAAAGATACTAAAGAAACTATTAGCAGAGAGAAGAGGTTGAAGATCCAAACTGTGTCCTCGAGTCCCTTGATGTAAAGACTCTCTTGTGCACGCTCGTTCTTCATGGGCATGCTCGAAAATATTGAATGCGTATCGTAGGAACTCATTGGAGCTACATGATGTATCACTGCATCGTTGGGAAATGGGTAGTAGTGGACGATAACTGTATCTAGAATCTTAACAAGTTGGGGAAACCAGAATATTACCTCTCCGAGTCATGATCAGGACTACTTACAATCTTATTTACCTAGATATGGAATTATTTCTCTTTATTTATGAACAATTACAGAAGTTAAAGTTTATGAAATATTAAAGCAGTATTCAAAGCATAGCGAATATACAGTAAAGCAGACGAAATTTTATATCCAATAAGGATATGTCTTATCCACATGAAAATATCCAATGGGGGAAAAACAGGAAATAAAGAGTATAGACTTTGGAGAGATATTACCTTTATGTGTTTGTTAAGGCCCAATTGTCTAGGCATCAACTGTATTCCCTCTATGACTAAAGCTAAATTCACAACTGGGATACCGTGTAAGGAACAGGACATTTGGGTGCCGGCACTTAGGTGCCGCGACAATTTGGCATCAAGACATTTAGGCGCCACGACAATTAGGCGCCGCGACATTGCAGTATAATATTCGTGAAATATTTGAGATATTTAATAAAGGAACAAAAAAGTACTTTTATGCTTATATTCTTTTTATTCAACTGACATCAGAATTCAACCATATTGTTGTTTATCTTCATTGACTTCCCAAAATAATATGCCTTTTCCAAAATATTGTTGTTTATCTTCTTTGACTTCCCAAAATAATATGCCTTTTCCAAAATATTGTTGTTTATCTTCGTTGACTTCCCAAAATAATATGCCTTTTCCAAATTATTGTTGTTTATCTTCTTTGACTTCCCAAAATAATATGCCTTTTCCAAATTATTGTTGTTTATCTTCTTTGACTTCCCAAAATAATATGCCTTTTCCAGAATATTGTTGTTTATCTTCACTGACTACCCAAAATAATATGCCCTTTCCAAAATATTGTTATTTATCTGCATTGAATTCCCAAAATAATATGCCTTTTCAAAATATTGTTGTTTATCTTCATTGACTTCCCAAAATAATATGCCTTTTCAAAATATTGTTGTTAATCTTCAGTGACTTCCCAAAATAATATGCCTTTTCCAAAATATTGTTATTTATCTTCATTGACTTCCAATTATAATATTCCTTTTCCAAAATAATGTTGTTTATCTTCATTGACTTCCCAAAATAATATGCCTTTTCCAAAATATTGTTGTTTATCTTCGTTGACTTCCCAAAATAATATGCCTTTTCTAAAATATTGTTTTTTATCTTTATTGACTTCCCAAAATAATATGCCTTTTCCAAAATATTGTTGTTTATCTTCATTGACTTCCCAAAATAATAAGTCTTTTCCAAAATATTGTCGTTCATGTTCGTTGACTTCCCAAAATAATATGCCTTTTCCAAAATATTGTCGTTCATGTTCGTTGACTTCCCAAAATATTAATAATATGCCTTTTCCTAGAGCTCGGCATTATCTATCGATTATCCACGTCATTTTATCTATTTAGCTATTGTCTTCAAGGGGACAAATATGAATCCCGCAATTTCTTTGCACCTAAATCGCCCTCCAAATAGAGCTCGGCATTTTCGATCAATTATCCACAAATTGGTGGATAACCGATTATTTATAAACAAATTTGTGGATTATAATACGATTTAACATGTAAGTTCTGTGGATAATTTTCGGGTATGGATAAAGATAAAATAAAGTGGATAATTGATCGAAAATGCCGAGCTCTACCTCCAAATCTTCTCTTTAAAGCGGCTATAATGATTTCTTCAAAAATGATGCAAAAATAATATATACCAGGGTTGTTTGATTTAAATCAGTTGGATTTAAATCACTGATTTAAATCAAGCGATTTTTTAAAATAAATCATTTGATTAAAATCAAGTAATTATTTTAATTTTTTAAAAAGATGTTTTCTATGATTCCAAGAAATAATTTAAGAAACTTAACTTATAAGGGCCTATAATTAAAAGTAATCTTAGTTTTGGCATATTTCAGTGTAAGTTTTTCCAAGAACCCCAGTTTGTCTTGCCACTCGTGGTCAATTTTAACTGGAGTAAGATTCGAAATAGGCCTGGAAATGAAATAGTGGTCAAGCTAGTCTTTTTGTACTAGCATTTCAATGTTACAATAAGAATAACTTTGTAGAAAATATCCAATAGCTGCTTAAATGTCATGATTATTTTGCATTTGGTTTATTTTGACTCAAAAGTTTTCATGTTGGTAATTTACTAAAAATCAAAAAAATTAAATAAATCAATAAAAATAAAAAAATCCGATTTAAATAAAAAAATCAACAACTCTGATATATACTAGGGCTAATGCGTCTCAATTTCGTGATATCTAACGTATATTTTGAATAATTAACGACAACTTTTTATTTTGATGTTAATTAATAATAAGAATTCGTTATTTAAATGCGAGAGTATTCAACTGGCAATTCATGCACTTACACCATTTTTAATAGCGAGGCTATGTTTTGCGGAATTTGACCTCCACCTCGTAATATTGATCTCCCTCAAACGATTTTCCACGTCTTTATTGCTCATAAATACAAGTCTGAAAAATAGAAGCGAAATGTTCAAAATGAACAAGAAAATATCAAAATGCATGCGTACTTCACATTTTTTAGGCTCAAAAGTACGTAACGAGCGTATTCTAATGCAATATGATTGAACGGATGATAAGGCAACGTGAAGAAGGAATTGGCATATTGATCCAGCTCCTAAATAACATATTTGCAAACGTTAAACTCTCGTTCTCTGAAGTATCGAATGATCTAGATATGTGCAACACTTTTGTGTGTTGTCAACATTCAACGTGAAATTTAAGCTTTCTTGTAGTAAACTTAAGATTTGACCTGTTAAATCTAAACCATCTTATTATTAAGAAGATATTACCATTTGGCGTTGAGCACTCTTTCTGATAAAAGCATAATATTTTCAGTCGCAATTATTCTGATCTTTTACATTTTAGGAATTTTTAATGACACCAAGTAAAGCTTCGTAGTCATGTTTCTAATTTTTTTTTAATAATTTGAGAATAATTGGAAACGCGATGCTTAGTTTTAGGAACGCTTATACACAAATTTTAACAATTTTTGTTAAAGATATGTTCTTTATGCTCCCTTTTGAAAGCGGAAGGAGAACACATTTTCCTAAAAACACCTGTAGTAACGTAGAAAGCTGGTCTTTTAGAGGGATCGGACGTTTTTCAAAATTCCTTAGAAATCTCTTTAATTTCACGAGATCACAAAATCTCACTTCAAAATCTAAAAATCCCGAAATCTATCCTCAAGATCTATAACTCAGAAAATTTCATTCAAAATCTAAAAATGCCGAAATCTCACCTCAAAACCTAAAAATGCCGAAACCTCACTTCAAAATGTATAAATCCTAAAATCTCACCTCAAAATGAAAGAATCCAGAAATCTCACATCAAAGTGTTTAAATCCCGAAATAGCTCCTCATAATTAAAAATCCTGAAATTTCTCCTCAAAAATCTAAAAATGCCGAAATCTCACCTCAAAATCCAAAAATGCCGAAATCTCACCTCAAAATCTAAAAATTCCGAAATCTCACCTCAAAATCTAAAAATTCCGAAATCTCACCTCAAAATCTAAAAATGCCGAAAACTCACCTCAAAATGTAAAAATCCCGAAATATCTCCTCAAAAATTTAAAAAACCCGAAATATCTCCTCAAAAATTTAAAAATCCCGAAATGTCTCCTCAAAATTAAAAAATCCCAAATGTCTCCTCAAATTTTAAAAATCAACAAATCTCTCCTCAAATTTTAGAAATCCCCAAATCTCTCTTAAAATTTTAGAAATCCCCAAATCTCTCTTAAAATTTTAAAAATCCCCAAACCTCTCCTCAAATTTCAAAAATTCCCAAATCTCACCTCAAATTTCAAAAATTCCCAAATCTCACCTCAAATTTCAAAAATTCCCAAATCTCACCTCAAATTTCAAAAATTCCCAAATCTCACCTCAAAATGTCAAAATCCCGAAATATCTCCTCAAAATTTAAAAGTCCCAGAATATCTCCTCAAAAATTTAAAAATCCCGAAATTTCTCCTCAAATTTTAAAAATCCCCAAATCTCACCTCAAATTTTAAAAAACGCCAAATCTCTCTTCAAATTTTAAAAATCCCCAAATCTCACCTCAAATTTTAAAAAACGCCAAATCTCTCCTCAAATTTTAAAAATTCCCAAATCTCACCTCAAAATCTAAGAATCCAGAAATCTCACCTCAAAATGTAAAAATTCCCAAATTTCTCCTCAAATTTTAAAAATCCCCACACCTCTCCTCAAATTTTAAAAATTCCCAAATCTCACCTGAAAATCTAAGAATCAAGAAATCTCACCTCAAAATGTAAAAATCCCGAAATCGAAATATCTCCTCAAAAATTTAAAAATCCCAAAATTTCTCCTCAAATTTTAAAAATCAACAAATCTCTCTTCAAATTTTTAAAATTCCCAAATCTCTCCTCTAATTTTAAAAATCCCCAAATCTCACCTCAAATTTTAAAAACCGCCAAATCTCTCCTCAAATTTTAAGAAAGCCCAAATCTCTCCTCAAATTTTAAACATCTTGAAATCTCAACCTTAAAATATGAAAAATCCCGAACGTCCTCCCCTCGGAGGCATCTTATTTTTTGTTACCTAATCAAAAAATATATATGTTAAATGGGGGTGCAAAAATTTTCAAATGGCGTTGTAAATTATATCCAAAAATAATTGCAGAAAATGGGACAGTTTAATAGTGATTATTGTTATAAATATATGAAACAATGAGGCTTAATGTAATGGAAATAAAATTAGAAAACAAAACATCGGAGAAAAAACACCTAAAAGATGATCGCAAATATATAGTGCAATAATATACAGTTTGGAAACTGGAAAAAGTAAATTTTGGACTGAACGCTATTTTTTAATAAAGATAGAGAATTTTTACCTGCTCTGCATGTGCGACAGTTAAGATGTAAGGCATGTTGGAATTGTACAGTTCTTCCATTTTCTGGTTTAGGAATCTCGAAATTTATTGCTGTAGAAAATGTTTCCTCGAGACAAAATCGTTTGAAATGTATCAATATAGTCGAAACAGATAAATTACTATCACCAAGTATCTTTGATATGAAATCAAATGCAGCGCTCAAACACTTCACCGCTTCAGAATCATAAAGCTTCTTTTGAACTAGAAAACTGTCAAGTGTTACTTTTCGCAGCGACTCAAGGCGGGAACAATTTCGGTTTCATAACATTCATATTTGGTTCATGGAAATGAGTTGAAAAATACGGTGATATATCAGATTCAAAAGTGGGGTTTTTAGCATGCTAACCAATCTTCTACACACCAAGTTTACGATGAGAAAAGCAGGAACCAATCAGAAAAAAGGGTACGGGGGAAGTAATTTTCGCATGAACACCAAGGGAGCCGCCCTTTGAGATCGAAAGTAAAGGGATTGGCCAACTCTCTGTGGGGCCATGAAAAGCAGCTTGAAATGATATACATCTAAGAAGACAACTCACAGTAAGATTTTACTTGAAACCAAATTTAGTTAATTATAGTGGTTCAGGGCTACGAAAATTAAACACTAAGATTAAAAAACTAAGGTCACGTTTGTATTTAACAATATGTAAACTACTTATTGATTTAATTCTTATGGTTGGAGTGAGTAGGATTGAATTCAAATTTATGTCATCTGGGCGAAGCATATCGAGCCATTATCATACCTGAAGGCATCATTTTCTCCTATTCTAAAATTCATGTATTTCTCAAAATTTCGCATATATCCGACACAAATGGAAGAAACATTAAGAAGTAATGGACTTTTGGAAGTCATTATCGCACTTCATTATAGTTTCGACACTCCACTTGTATCTTCATATTTTAAATGGGTATTTTCAGTTGTTATACGGATCATTATGGGAAACTCTTTCAACTCGTAAAACTTAAATACTATCTAATAGAGTTTTGTAAAAGTAACAG
Source organism: Phalangium opilio (assembly GCF_054372755.1). Taxonomy (NCBI): domain Eukaryota; kingdom Metazoa; phylum Arthropoda; class Arachnida; order Opiliones; family Phalangiidae; genus Phalangium; species Phalangium opilio. The sequence goes on from NW_028324243.1 coordinate 655,303, forward strand.
CAGGGACGGTAATAAAAAGTCTGTCTTTCATTGGAATCGGCTTCTTCAAACCGCGTGATACTGATTTTTATAATACAAAAAAAAATACTCTTATCTAATTTTACTAAATTGGCAAATCCTGAAAACCCATCACAAACGTTGAGAGAACTTGAAGTCGTAGAGCTTCTCTGTCGCGTCTTAGCGCACATTTTTTCCAAGGTTTTGAAATATCCGAAGTGGAAGTGCAAACGAGGTTATTGTGGCGAAAACCCTTGATTTTTTCAGTTAAAAATCAATATTTTGTGTTTCAATTTCAAATGGTTCACGAAATTCGAATAATCGTTCTAATCAAAAGTACGAAATTTGATCGAGATTGTATTCGGCATCTACTTCACATTTTTGACGTATGACGTCACATCGGCCTTATTTCAAGCAAATTTTTTATATTCATGGAAAAGTCATGTAGCTTGAAAAAAACTAAATTTTTGCGAGCCTGCTACCTTAAAACGCATCCACCTTAACGTTAAGGATGTAATAAATTGTCATACTTACGCTACGACATAAACTGGGGACAACACTCTGTTCGCAAGATAATAGAGTTTTCGAAATTATAACAGCCTCATAACCCCATAACTCTCTCCATAAACACATGTGTGCCGTTATGGCGTATAGTAACGTCACAATTCAGATTTGAGGCAAGATCTACTGTAATATTCTTATTTTTTGGAATGTATAGAGATAAAAGAGGTTGCCTTTTTTTCTGGCAAATCGGAAACCAGGAGACTCAACCTGACGCCGTGTAGGCTTTCATAAAGCAAATGTGCTTGTAGCTTGAAGGACAAACTGGGATTGAGTAGAAATATTGGTGGGCCATATGCGGCAACGAACGACTTCCTGAATACCTTGAATAACAAGGTATGCCAGGTAGTGCACATTTTCGGCACTATTTTCCATAATATTTGGGTGAGACGCTTCGGTACAGTAAAGGCCCAGGATGCTGTTGATGAGGTTACGGAATCTACGTCATCGGTTTAGAGATCTGAACTCTCTCTCCACCAAGCTCGTAGAAAATACCCTTTCGATGTAGACTTATAAAGATTTTTAAGGGGTTATTTGCATTCAAGTATCTTTAATACCATATTTGAAATTAAACGTTTCCAACTTTTATAATGACTATTTTGAATGTTATTCGACATAAATTAGAAACTTTCCGCGCACTCCGGTGCAGTTGCACTAAGAGGTCAAGATAAAAATTAACCATTAATGTCAATTTTAAAGTGTAAAGCGTATATGATAGGAGTTTAACAATATTCTTTTTTATTTTACACTCTCCAATATAGTCAATAATCTCCTATAAAAACCAACGGGCACAAAATACTAGCACGTCTGCATTCAAGAGGTGTAATTTGCATTGTTTTGGTGAATCTCCACACCCGTACAACTACTTTACAATTAAACATGGACATAATTTTTATTATCTAACTTGAAGCGTTATAGCCGAAACTCTAGATCTTTACAGGTGATAAATCTTTTAGGTCAAAATGAGGTTCGTAAAAGACGTGATCAGTTTTCGAGCAAATCGGAATCACTTCCCTTTGACCCCATCGACGATGTATTTCTTTTTCGGAATGCGAAGCCTTTGATGTCTAAAACACTACCCCTTACAGATTACGGTCACTTTTTCATTCGATAAGTAGAAGTTTTTCTAGGTTTTCAACTTTGGTTTAAATAAATGTTATCAGAAGAAAATAGGGGAAGTGGGTAGCCGTAGCCTTGAGCCATACAAGTCGTCCAGTGTTTCTCACTTACAATGGTCGATTCCCCTACCACCCTTAAAATTTGAATCTGGCCAATCGGCGCGAAGCATAAAATAGTACCAGATTTCATTGCGAACGCCACCATGTAGCGAACTGTGGAACTAACTTGTGTAGTCTGCTTATATTTCTGCTGTGCGTCAGTTTGAGTTAGGGTTACGTCAGGCAACGGGTTAATGCGGATATCGGTTTAATTAAGGACGAAAATTCGGTTATTTAATAAAATGAATGTCGTTAAGAGTACGCAGTGTGATTTAACGTACAAGGAAACTACCGATAAGAAAACTCAGGCTGTGTTGAAAGGAAAAGTAAGATCTACCCAAACCAATCCCAATGTTAAAAATCAAACTACAACAACTTGGATACAACTTTATTACTTTGAACTCTTCCCTATCACAGTTTAAAACTTCGGACAAGTTAATTTTTTCCCTGGAACTTAGAAATACCATTGTATTTAAAAATAAAGACATATTTTAAAATAAGTTATGAATTTAGTACTTACCACTCGATTCCAGCCTCTGCCATTCTGCCTGAGTGCCTCACTGCCTCTAGCAGACGCCTCTAGTCAGTTGGAAGGCGTAGGACCGTACTGTCCACAGAATCACGTCACTCGTGTGTTAATGCGCGTAAAACTCCTATCTCTCTTCACCCCCACGGGGAGGGAAATGGCGCGAAAAATCCGTAAACGGGACGCCTCGCGAAGTTGCCCAAGCTACCCACTTCCCCTATTTTCTTCTGATGTTATTAATTTGTTATGTTTTTTATATATATAAAGGAGTTGATTATCACAGCGTATCCCGTATGCGAAAGTAGAAATGCTAGCAAATTCGATCCCAGATTCGCGTTACCTGACATACTCAGCAACTTGTTATTATTGGATTCTTCTCTACGATCTACGGTTCGGGCTTCCTAACTAAATGAAATCTTATACCATCGATGGGGATTTCTGTGCAAGGAGCTCAAGGCCTGTAATAAGAAAAAATTATAAAATAAATACGGAAAAATTAGAAGCAATAGAAATTAGATATACATTTAAATTAAAGCGAGGCAAATCATAATTAAAAAATATTTAAATATATCTCGAACTTGAGCAAATCATTACCGACAGTTTTCAAGTCAAGATAGTAATTTTTCATCATACCATTATCATCTCTTTTCCCGGAGCAGATTCGCTTTTTCTAATATCTCTTTATGGCTGTAATTTTGTCATTTCAATGGAAACTTACGATCCCAGAATTTTATAACAAGTTTGTACCAATTATTTACTTCCAATTAAAGATCACTATGTATTGGCATCTGAAATATAAGCAGGTTGAATATAATTTATATTGCAATTGTATGATTGAGGACACTTACTTGCTCATTTGTTCTATCAGAAGTGAGATGAGACTAGACTAGAAGTACTGAGCTAACCAAATTCTTCACTCGGCGAAAGTGAATATTCTTGATAACACACCAACGGCTGGCCCTCTGGTGGCGGTTTCAGAATTTCCCCTCCAAAACGTGAGACGCTCGCGGTGGTAGACGGCCGAACTAGATTCAAGCACCAGCGTCCGTGTTCCGCGGCTTTAGGTTGAGGGGAAGGGGGTAAGAAATTTTTTTGGAACCAATTTTTCTCTCTCAAGTGTAGGCGTGATTGAAGCGGCATAAAACCCTCAAATTTGTTCACTAGTGCCAGAATCTACTACCAATGCTAGAGCCCTTCACTTCTAGCCTCATCTCACTTCTGGTTCTATGTTCATTTCTTTAAATTGTCTCTTGCGTCTTAAATTGTGACCATTTGGATCCGCTTTCATTTCAATACTGATTTTTCATATTTAACAAAAAATTAGTTTTTTTTAACATTTTGAGACCAAAGTTTTTAAAATTGACCTTCAACCTCTTCGTATAAAAATAGAGCAAATTCTATTATTTTTTATAAAATAGTACCTTAAATAACGCGGATAGATAATAAAACCACCAACAGGATTTTTAAAACATAATCTAATAGCTTTTAAATTCATTCGAAATTTAACTTAATTATAATAGGTCTTTTTATAGATAGGATTTTTGCTAGAAACTAGATGGACAAGTTTTAGGCCATATTACTTCTTGGAGGTTATACCAATTTGGATTTGCCTCACCATGGGTCATATCAAGAAAATATTTGAAGAAAAACAAATTTTTTGGTGGAGATTACGTTTTATTCTAAACCATACCAACATTAACTTATTTCATTGGCCGGGAGTGTGTCGCACTCCTGTAAGCCAAGCTTCTAGGCGGCAAAGTTTGAGGGAATACGACACATGTCGGCGATCCTATCCTATAGGTGCCGACTGCCCCGTGTCCGCCGGTGATGACTTGACCCCCACACCCCTTCCGTCACCTCCCAAGTTAACCTTATTTCCTTCCCTGCTTACACACATACTGAAACCAGATTAATCGCATCCTTGCTGCGGGCCTATGAACCCAATTTGTATTGAAACCCCACAAAAAAAGGAAAAATAAAATATTTCATTGTGAGCGTAAATTAATGGCGTTTTTCATTAACTGCTAGCAATCCATGAAGTAGTATTCAAGGAGACATAGCTGCGATGTAAGACTTTTTAAGGAAAACGTTTATTCTCACTACCATAAAATTACTCCATGCCAAGAGAAAACGGTATAAAATGGGAAACGTAATGAAATTGAATTTTCCGAATTTCTTTTACCTTCCAACACTTTCCAGAAATTGTAAACATCTTTACTCCTATTTGCCAACTGCTAAGGCGGTAACAGACACACAGATACGTCCAGGGTAATACCTCTCCTTGATGGGTAATATCAGGACGCTAAGAATATATTTAGGATTCAAGTTTAAATTTCACATTAATAGTTTCACGTAAACCGTATTGAAATAAAAACAATTAAATGAATTCAGTGTTTAATTTCTATGCAACTCTATACTTTATTAAATTTAATTAATATTTTCAATTATAAAATGAATATATGATCATTTTTATATTTGATAACGAGTTTAATTTTAAAGGGAGTAGCATATAAAGAATAAGCATTGTATTAAAATATATTTTCAAAAACCCTTGATGTATATATGTATTAATATATACTTAGAAAAATGTCTTTTATAAAAAATTGCGCTTTAAAAATCTTTGACACTGTTATGACGTCAACTTGTGCTTAGGCAGGGCATCGCACGTGACACTTTCCATGCAGCCTTGAACCAATAATAGAAACCAAGGCATCTATTATTAGTAAAAGGCCGAAAAAAAACCAGTGACAAGCTAAATATATATTTTGCACTAAACAGTTATGACGTCATCACCCATTAGGTTTCCCACTTTCATTTTAAATTTTCGAAATATTTTCGATTTACAAACAACAAAACCAAATTTTTATAAGAACATAATATTCACGTTTTCAATTATATAAATTACTAGCTGCTGCCCGCGGCGTTGCTCGCATGTAATAAGAACTACCATCAAAATGATATAAAGAATGGGTAGATTCTTCTGATGGCTAATATTTTTGTAGCACCCTAGGAGCGAAGGCACTCAGCGTTGCCCGTCAGCCCGTCGGGACATTTTTTTTATTATTTTTCACACGGACATTATTCTATAAAGAAGGGTTTTAAGTTTTTTGCCGCCATATAGAAAGAAGGCAACAAATCGAACCCGTAAGACCATTCAACCCGTCTATAGGTTAAAGGATACCAGTGTACTAAATATTTGCAAGAGCGGTTGAAACGCGCGGAGTTTGTTGCATCAGGGGTAAATAACGAAAGGAGTTAGAGACGCTAGCTTCCGTAGTGTAGAATACAGTGGGACTTTCAAACGTAGACACAGAAAAGAGAAAACGCCTCGGTCGCGCCGCCTATAATTCAAAATAAGTATGATATTTTCCAACCAATAGCGTGGCAGCAAAGATTCGAAAGGCATGCTGGGATATCAATTTTCTAATGTCTGCTAGTATTAGTCTGCTAGTGTTCGTCTGCTTACGACTGAGTGACAATTAGGCTTAGAGTAAAGCTTATTCATTAAGGTGCACTTGGATTAGAAACATGCAACTTTAAAGTTGGTAAATTCCTTATTCGATAATGAAATGGAATTAAATGTCGTTTTTGCATCCTTCAATATAGTTTTAGTTGTTTTAATTTCTTTAGTCATAGATACAGTCGATGATCCTGATCCCACAGTTCCCACTAAGCCTTGGCTCACTGGGCCGACTCTGTCTGTAACCGCGCACTTACGGCAAAACAAGTTTGATCACATTTTGAGGATTTCCCCGGCTTCAAATTGCAAATTGTTGACTTATCTTTCTTCTTTAATTAAATCGCTGTTTACTCGCGATTGAATATAATAATTATATTGGGTTGATTTATGAGACGACTTCACAACATCGACACCCGCCATTTTACTTTACCCAGAATACCTTGCGGCGCGAGATTTTAAGGCAAAACTTTTAAGGTTCTGGTCTTATTTACAATACAGTTCCAAAGATGGCACTACGTTAGTTACAAATTCTATGACGTTTCAAGGTCCCACTGTATTCTACACTACGGAATCTAGCGTCTGTAACTCCTTTCGTTATTTACCCCTGGTTGCATAGAGAAGATTTTTTACATTTCTGGGCGCAATTTTTTAAGATGGTGGCGGATTGGAAAAATCTTCCTTAGTACGCGCCTACTACATATGAGTAACGTTCCTTCAAATTTTCAGCCTTCTAGGGCAAGCGGTTTGGGCTGGGCGTTGATTATCAGTCAGTCTGTCAGTCAGTTAGTCAGGACTTTGATTTATATAGATATAGATTGTTTAAATATAATTCTAAGTAATCAAGATTTAAATTTAGTCTGATAGGTTGCACATTATATTTTAATTGCAATGCATTATTAAAGATTAAAGTATTAATTATAATTAGATAAAAACACCGAGTTATAAACCAGTTGCCCCAATAGAAATAATGGATATTAGTTAAGACGTTGTAAATATATAAGAATGGTTAAGTATCAAGTAGAAAAAACAGGTCATAAGCCCATACCATTATTATATCAATAATAGACACCTTTGAAACAATTCCTCATTTTCCTCCTATTCATTATTTCTGTATTTTTAGTTTCAAATTTGTTCCAGGATTCATTCGAAGTTTTGAATATTTTAAGCTAAATGATTGTGTCTAGTCTAATTAGTACTAATGTCAGGTGGTTTAGTGGTTCGAACGCAACGCCCCGATTGTTATTAACTGACTCGCATTGCGAATGTTGACTTGGCTCCCGAATTGCCGGTGGCGGTGTTTAATTCCTGAAGTAAGGTGAGAGTTTGTGTCTTGGCGGGTTAAGTTGTACTTCCGGCGCTTGTGCCCATGAACTTTGTCGTAGTTGTCGTGTATGTCGCTGAAATTTCTCCGGATTGTCCCCTCATAAGTCGTAGGGTCTTGTTCCCACCGCGAGTGACTGCCATGATTTCTTCTTCTTTAGCTTTTTCGTCCTCGGGAGTTGTTTGCCTCTGGATTTCCGACGTTACGTATTGCGGTAGGGGTAGAAATTTATGGAGTAGACCACGAAGAAGGCTATATTTCCTTTTTCAGTTTTGACCTTGTAGTAGTTTGGCTCTGTGACTCTATCCGTCTGACCCCTTTCATTGAACCTTGAACTTGACATTATCTATCCTCCATTGTCTTCAAATAATGAATAATCGATTTTTAATCAAATATAATGGATCAAAACGATTTTACCAGAAGATTTCTGGGTGGATAATTCTTGAGATTGGATAGAGATTATTTCGATTTATTGCGGTTCCAATGATTCTGTGGTTGTTATGAGAGAGTAACCTCGATTCTTCGTCCCATCTGCAATTCCGCCGGTGACGGCAGTTGGCTTGAAGATTTCGCTCTATACTATATTATTACTTTTTTATGTCATGACCGTCTTCACACGTCTTTCTTGCCTAGGATTGAACGATTCGCTCTGTCAAGCCATTCGATTGAGAGTTTTGTGGACTCGAGGTTGAATCACTTCAAGTGTATGTTCGGTAGTACATTATGTGTACGTTGGCGAGCTGCCTTTCTTGACATGGCTTGCTCAATTCCGATATGTCCGTTGTTATTTGGGACCAGTGTACGTGTTGCTTGACCATCTTCGCAGACGAGCCACATTTATTTGTCGAAGGGTTTCGTCGCGTAAGGTTTCTGTAATATAAAGTCTTTCTCCCAAATAGATTAGTTCCTCACTTTGATGCACCTCGTTTTACATGGACCAGAACGGCTTGATTGTCCCATTTTTTAGGCCTAACCAAATTACTGTCATAAAAGTTTTAAAACTAAGTCTCACCTCATTCAACAGTTGGCGACAGTGAAGCTGGTGCTTGTGACGTTGTACTGAAATCTTTCCCATACACGAATTCCAATACCTCCTTTCGAGCGTAGTTCTGTTAGGTTGGGCTCCCGATCTAAAACGGAAACGCGTCATAAGGAATTTTGCAAAAAGATGATGTGATCCTTGGAAATGGCGAAGAAGTCTTATATAAAGGCGATTAACTCACCTAATGGCAATTGTTTGATAAACCTTGTTCAGTGTTCCTCCCTGTAATGATAATACGGTGGGCCCAATACATGCAGCAGAAATGTAGCGGCTTGTACCTCGAGCTAATGTCTTGATACACTCCCGATATTACTTCCAGGCCGCGAATGAGTTGTTGTCGCCGGGTTGAAAGGGCTTTGGGTTGGACAAGGTTGTAGTCATCTCCATTCTTCCCACTGTTGTTCTTATCATGTTTTGGTTTAAGGTGTTTATGTTATATGACCCGAACACGCGCAGTTTCAACAGTGTCAAGACGTGCATTTAAAAAAAACTTTCAAATAATATTTTCATGTTTTCCAAAACAACACTTAAAATCAGAGTAAAGTTTAACTTCGATACACCTCTTAATTATTAAACCTAATTAAATTAACATTTTTTCCTGTAATAAAATTAATATCACGACACTTGAATTTAAAATTGTGATCAACCCAAATTCCCACTTAATATTTTCTAATAAACCTTATTTCATAACAGTAATTTAATCTAATTAAAATCAATCTTCAATCAATATCGTCTAAATTAAATTTAATTAATTTTTTCCCTCTTTGAAATAATGACATTTAATTTGAATTTGAGTCGCATTATTACTAGCAACGTTTATCTTAAAATCAATCATTCAATTTAGTATTGAAATGTATTTTTTTTCAACAAAGTTAAAAGGAAAGTCTTTGTTGTACTATATTTAGAAAAATACGTGTAATAAAAATTGTTTAAAAATCTTTGACACATCCTTATTAAAATGACACAGTTGTGACGTCACCTCGAGCTCAGATACGACAGCGCACGCGGCACTGTCAATGGAGCCCTGGACTACTAACAAAAAGCAAAACTTTCATGTTTAGTCCAAGTTTTATAAACTATCAATGGCGTGCTGCCTATCTAAAAACCAACACAGTTATGCCGTCATCACCCTGTCATTTGCCCATTTCTTTTTAAACTTTGGAAATATTTTCTATTTTAAAATTGAAAATTTAACATCTTATAAGGCCATAATTATCGTAGTATCAATTATTTTATTTATTAGTCTAGTTGAATATAACGGTTTTATCGTAGTAATAAAACAATTAAGATTTAAATTAAATTTAAAGTTTGTGCAGGACTCTAATTGCAAAAGTGTATGCAAGGTTAAAAAGTAGAAATTCCACTTTTATGAAAAAACAAGATTTCAATCAATTGTCCAAATTTTTATAATTTGAGTTTTTGGATTTGAAATTTTTAAGTTTGAAATAATTTTCCAAAATTTAGATAATATTAAATTTAAAAAAAAAATACAGTTTATTAATTGGAACTCAGTTTCAAATTTATGACATTTGGTATTTTGGGTTGGTAATACTAACCCGTTGTAGAGAAACAACGATTGTTAGGAATTTCCTCGCATTTGTCCGATATCTTATTTGGCATAACTCTAATGGTGAGATCTAATACAACCGAAACCCCACACTTTGGGTGGGTTACGAAAAGCGCATCACTTGTATTAAACAATTAAACCAGGGGACGCAATGATAGTATCATCATTCATTGAAGAGATTAAGGATTATATAACTTTCCGGGTAGAGTAAAATAAGCCGTACTTCGAAACAGTTTATTAGAAATTAGGCTTGCATGGTAATTAAAAGGGATAAAATACACTTATTTCTAAGCCTATAAATGTAATGAAGAAAACCGTTGAACTTGTCTCTAATTTTTGTTCAAAACCTTCATGCTAATACCTTCTATGGGAAGCAATATCAAGCAAAGATATGGCCGAATACTTTAAACATTTTTCTGGTATTCTCTTTTAGTTGGTAGGGTTACATAACACTATACCTTAAATTTGAAAGAACGGCCTTTTTTTAAATGTAAAAGGAAAACTAATTAAAAAGAAAATAAATGATATCTTATTACAAAATAATTAACATTTATTTAGTCTTAAAAAAGTGAAACTACTGCTCCGCCATTGGTTTACTGGCGTCTGCAAAACCGACCCTCATACGCGCGTGATCGAGTGGGCTATGCCACCGTTACCTCTCTCAACCTGTGAAAATTCAACCAATCCCGTTAGAAAATCAGTTCAAATAAGGGTAAGGAAAGAGTTTTGCAATGTTTGAGAAATCTAATTCCGTTATTTAGGGTTTTTTTATGAACTCCCGACATTATCTATATTAAAACCAATGTTCTAAAACGAAACATTTTAAATTTCGCGCCAAAGGATAGATTTTCCCGCCATCTAGTGACGAGTAACAGGAACTATAACTTCAAGAGGTAGGGATACAAAGGTACAAGTGATTCGCCGCTGCATTACTGTGATTTTCCGCTAAGGCGGGGACGTTTAAGAGAGCGAGAGAAATAACACGTTTCATAACAACGCGGAATTTCTACACTTTTGGTTATTTCAAATGGTTTGGACTTTTAACTCTCCTACTATTTTAGTTGACCTTTTCATTTTCTAAACCATCAACACCTTCAAAGCAATTCCACTGCACATCTCTTTAAAAAATCACTTTTGTCTAGGGCCGTTTCACTATACTTATTCTTGAACACGCTATTAGGCCAGATCGGGCAACGTCAATGAGGACGCAAGGTGCATTGGCGTATCGTCATACTCATTTTTTAACTCGTAATTAGCGCCGCGTTCTATTAACAATTTCACAACTTCATTGTGGCCGTTCATAGCGGCAAGGTGCATTGGTGTATCGTCATTCTTATTTTTTGTCTCGTAATTAGCGGCGCGTTCTAGTAACAATTTCACGACTTCAGTATGGCCTCCTTCAGCGGCAAGGTGCATTGGCGTAACGTCATTCTTATTTTTTAACTCGTGATTAGCGTCGCGTTCTATTAACAATTTCACAACTTCATTGTGGCCGTTCATAGCGGCGAGGTGCATTGGTGTATCGTCATTCTTATTTTTTGTCTCGTAACTAGCGACGCGTTCTAGTAACAATTTCACGACTTCAGTGTGGCCTCCTTCAGCGGCGAGGTGCATTGGCGTAACGTCATTCTTATTTTTTAACTCGTGATTAGCGTCGCGTTCTATTAACAATTTCACAACTTCAGTGTAGCCTTCTTTAGTGGCAAGGTGCAATGGCGTATCGTCATTCTTATTTTTTATCTCGTGATTAGCGCCGCGTTCTATTAATAACTTCACAACTTCATTGTGGCCGTTCATAGCGGCAAGGTGCATTGGCGTATTGTCATGCTCATTTTTTATCTCGTGATTAGCGTCGCGTTCTATTAACAATTTCACGACTTCATTGTGACCGTTCATAGCGGCAAGGTGCATTGGTGTATTGTCATTCTTATTTTTTATCTCGTGATTAGCGCCGCGTTCTATTAACAATTTCACAACTTCATTGTGGCCGTTCAAAGCCGCAAGGTGCATTGGTGTATTGTTATAATCATCTTTTAACTCGTGATTAGCGTCGCGTTCTATTAACAATTTCACAACTTCATTGTGGCCGTTCATAGCGGCAAGGTGCATTGGTGTATGGTCATTCTTATTTTTTAACTCGTGATTAGCGTCGCGTTCTATTAACAATTTCACGACTTCAGTGTAGCCTTGTTTAGCGGCAAGGTGCATTGGCGTATTGTCATACTTATTTTTTATCTCGTGATTAGCGCCGCGTTCTATTAACAATTTCACAACTTCAGTGTGGCCCTCCCTGGCGGCAAGGTGCATTGGTGTATTGTTATAATCATCTTTTAACTCGAAATTAGCGCCGCGTTCTATTAACAATTTCACAACTTCATTGTGGCCGTTCATAGCGGCAAGGTGCATTGGTGTATTGTCATACTTATTTCTTATCTCGTGATTAGCGCCGCGTTCTATTAACAATTTCACAACTTCAGTGTGGCCGTCCCTGGCCGCAAGGTGCATTGGTGTATTGTTATAATCATCTTTTAACTCGAAATTAGCGCCGCGTTCTATTAACAATTTCATAACTTCATTGTGGCCGTTCATAGCGGCAAGGTGCATTGGTGTATCGTCATTCTTATTTTTTATCTCGTGACTAGCGCCGCGTTCTATTAACAATTTCACAACTTCAGTGTGGCCCTCCCAGGCGGCAAGGTGCATTGGTGTATTGTTATAATCATCTTTTAACTCGTAATTAGCGCCGCGTTCTATTAACAATTTCATAACTTCATTGTGGCCGTTCATAGCGGCAAGGTGCATTGGTGTATGGTCATTCTTATTTTTTAACTCGTGATTAGCGCCGCGTTCTATTAACAATTTCACAACTTCATTGTGGCCGTTCATAGCGGCAAGGTGCATTGGTGTATCGTCATACTTATTTTTTATCTCGTGATTAGCGCCGCGTTCTATTAACAATTTCACAACTTCATTGTGGCCGTTCATAGCGGCGAGGTGCATTGGTGTATCGTCATCCTTATTTTTTATCTCGTGATTAGCGCCGCGTTCTATTAACAATTTCACGACTTCAGTGTAGCCTTGTTTAGCGGCAAGGTGCATTGGCGTATTGTCATACTCATTTTTTATCTCGTGATTAGCGCCGCGATCTACTAACAATTTCACGACTTCGCTGTGGCCCTTCCTGGCGGCAAGGTGCATTGGTGTATTGTCATTCTTATTTTTCATCTCGTGATTAGCGCCGCGTTCTATTAACAATTTCATAACTTCATTGTGGCCGTTCATAGCGGCAAGGTGCATTGGTGTATGGTCATTCTTATTTTTTAACTCGTGATTAGCGTCGCGTTCTATTAACAATTTCATAACTTCATTGTGGCCGTTCATAGCGGCAAGGTGCATTGGCGTATTGTCATACTCATTTTTTATCTCGTGATTAGCGCCGCGATCTATTAACAATTTCACGACTTCGCTGTGGCCCTTCCAGGCGGCACCGTGCATTGGTGTATTGTCATACTCATTTTTTATCTCGTGATTAGCGCCGCGATCTATTAACAATTTCACAACTTCATTGTGGCCGTTCATAGCGGCAAAGTGCATTGGTGTATCGTCATGCTTATTTTTTATCTGGTGATTAGCGCCGCGATCTATTAACAATTTCACAACTTCAGTGTGGCCTCCTTCAGCGGCAAGGTGCATTGGTGTTTCGTCATTCTTATTTTTCATCTCGTGATTAGCGCCGCGTTCTATTAACAATTTCACAACTTCAGTGTGGCCTCCTTCAGCGGCAAGGTGCATTGGTGTTTCGTCATTCTTATTTTTCATCTCGTGATTAGCGCCGCGTTCTATTAACAATTTCACAACTTCATTGTGGCCGTTCATAGCGGCGAGGTGAATTGGTGTATCGTCAAACTTATTTTTTAACTCGTGATTAGCGCCGCGTTCTAGTAACAATTTCACGACTTCAGTTTGTCCTTTAGCAGCGGCGTTGTGCAAAGGCATATTATCATCATTGCCCTTTAGCTCGTGATTAGCGGAGTAATTTAGAAACTTCACAATTTCAGTGTTTCCTTGTTTTTCGTCACGGTCCATTGGCGTAGCGTCATCTTCATCCTTTAACTCGTAATTAGCACCGCGCTCTAGTAACAATTTCACAACGTCAATGAAGCCTTTAGCAGCGGTGAGTTGCAATGGCGTACAGTCATTCTCATTTTTTAACTCGTAATTAGAACCGTGTGTTAGTAACAACTTCACGACTTCAGTGTGCCCTTTTTCAGCGGCGAAGTCCAATGGAGTTTGGTCATACGCATCCTTTAACTCGTAATTAGCGCCGCGTTCTATTAACAATTTTACGACTTCAGTGTGGCCTTCTCCAGCGGCGAGGTGCAATGGCGTTTGGTCATACTTCTCCTTTAACTCGTAATTAGAGCCGCGTTCTAGTAACAATTTTACGACTTCAGTGTGGCCTTTTTCAGCGGCGAGGTGCAATGGCGTACAGTCATTCTCATCCTTTAACTCGTATTTAGAACCGCGTTCTAGTAAAAATTTCACGACTTCATTGTGGCCGTTCATAGCGGCGAGGTGCGTTGGAGTTTGATCATATTTATTCTTTAACTCGTGATTAGCGCCGCGTTCTAGTAACAACTTCACAACTTCAGTGTGGCCCCTTTTATTGGCGAGGTGCAATGGCGTTTCCCTATGACATGAAGGGGGGTCATAATCGGCACCATTATCCAATAATAATCTGGCGATCTCCAAATTGCCTCTTTTGCACGCGAAATGCAATGGAGTAAAGTAGTTATGGTCTAAGGCATTGACGAGAGCTCGACTTTCAATTAAAAGAGCTGCAATATTAAGGTGGCCTTTCTCGGAGACCAGGTGTAACGGCGTTCTATCTTCCCTCGATCCACAGCAGTTAACATCTGCACCGACATTGATTAAAAGTTTTACTATTTCAGAGGTTTGTTTTGTGGAGGCTATTTTCATTGAAGTGCAACCTGGTTAAAAATTATTATTACTAAAATTAGTAATTGTGTACTCAACTGTTAACTGCATTGTCAAAAACACTTCATGGAGAGGATTGAGAGACATTCACCGTTACAAAACATGAGGAATTTCTTCTCACTTCAAGGAAAAATAGGACTGACACTGAAAATCTTTCACTAAAAGTCCATTACTTTATGGAATAAAGTAATGAACTTTTGCTTTCACTCACCGTCACCGGCGCGTAAAAATGGTGAAAATTGTAAAGCTCACAAATCACAATGCTTGGCCTTATTGATTGATTCTTCTAAAGCCACGTTCACACTGACATGGAAAACCGGTTCGAAGGGATTCAAATCGCTTCCAAAGTTAATATTGAACAAAACTAACACTCGATAAGCTAATTACTAACGCGGTTTCTTGAAGTTGCTTCGCGTTCGCAAACCAACTTGAAGCATCTTTGGATTTTGGAAGCTAGTTTCTAGTTTTCAGGGGTATTTCACATGGGATGAGAATTTTCTCCAGCCTTAGCAGACAACACCAACGAAAAGATGAGCTGACCAATGGAGCTGACAGTACTAGGCCCCAGACTTGTAAATAGTGATAATTTCATCGGGAGCCCTGCGGACTCCGGACCCCCCCAAAGTCCAATTTCCTAGGGTACCCGGGGGCCGGGGCTCCCTAGTGGACAAGGGTAATTAAATGATAAAAACTTGAATATCATACTGAGGCATAGAACTATTTTGGTGTCGAGGAAAAGCCGCGTATTTTTAACTTTTACTTTCACTTTTGAGTCTCTAACTCTTGCGAGGGTTCTCATCGCCTCGAATTTTTCAGGGTACCCAGGTGGTACAACCCCCCCCCCAAATAAAATACTTTTTTCGGGTTGTCCTGTGATTTTTCTTGGGTGTCACAGGCTCTCTGGTACCCCCTATTTACAAGTCTGAGCAGAACCGAAGCTCTTGAAACTGCTTCGACCAATGTCATGTGGTTTTTAAGATCAAATAAATTATGCATGACGTCAACGGTGACGGTTTCTACACCTCCTCCCCTTTCAGTTAAGCGCATGAAATGGCCTCTTAAAGATTCCAAGTAGTAAATCTATTTATTCCTGATTTCTGTCATTTTAGTTCGCCTTCAATCTCCGCTAGGTGCGCTCTTTGCTATCCCTTAAGTGTCGCCACGCCACGCTTCGATTTGATTTTTTTCTCGCCGAGCTGAGGGGCCTAAAGGGCTGCGGGCAGACTGACTTGAGGTATAGCCCCCCAAATTCTAAAGTTAGCCCCCCAAAATAATCCGTAAACCCTACCAAAAAATTGCTGTTAGCAACCTAAAATTCTGTAGCAATATATAAAAAATTATAATGATAGATAGAATATCAAACAGTAAAATTTTGAAGAAAATAACAGATGGAGACAAGTAACATGTTTCATGTTCTTTCGAAGGGAGTCCCAATAGTGTGGACTAAAAGCTAACCAAAACTAAAAACAAAATTAAAACGAGTGAAAATCCTTCATAATAGGTTCCGTACTCTTTATCAATAAAATGTTGTATATCTTTAAAATACGAATAATTTCACGTTGACACAAATTTACGGATAGTTTTAAAGGTCTACACATTTTCCAATGAACCCATTATGCAATTTTTTTATTAAGTTCTTATAATAACTAAATTGCCCAGACTTAGCCCCCCCCCCAAATTTCAAACCCTAGCGACGCTACTGATTACTCTATCATCCTCTTGCCCGTTTTCATTCCTTTCCCCTACGTCACTACATTAACTAGATTGAGACGAATATTATGTAGAACAGCTTGAAAAGAAGTTTTTGGGGGTCTTTGAAAAAGACGTTTCGGTAGGCGTTCTTTTCTTACAAGGTTATACTTTTGTTCTCGATATGTCTATGGTTCTCGATTCGGAATTTCAGCTTTTAGTATTAAATCTATATCTATATAAATCAAAGTCCTGACTGACTGACTGACTGATAATCAACGCCCAGCCCAAACCGCTTGCCCTAGAAGGCTGAAAATTTGCAGGAACGTTACTCATAAGTAGTAGGCGCGTACTAAGAAAGATTTTTCCAATCCGCCGCCATCTTAAAAAATGGCGACCAGAAATGTAAAAAATATTCTGTATGCAACAGAGTCCACGCGTTTCAAACGATTTCGAAAATATTTAGTACACTGGTTTTCTTTGACCTATAGGCGGGTTGAATGGTCTTTCGGGTTCGATTTGTTGCCATCTTTTTAAATGGCGGTCAAAAACTTAAAACCCTTCTTTATAGAATAATGTCCGCGTGAAAAATAATAGAAATGTGCTGACGGGCAACGCCGAGTGCCCTTGCTCCTAGGGTGCTACAAAAATATTAGTCGAATCAGTAAAATCTACCCATTCTTTATATCATTTTAATGGAAGTTCTTATTACACGCGAGCGACGCCGCGGGTAACAGCTAGTTACCTTATATTTATTAATAAAAAGAAATATAAATAAAAAAAAATTAAGTAATATCATTTTTTTAAACCCTTATTGAACCAAAGCAATTAAACATTTATGAATGATCCCTTTATAGAAGGATAGCAAAGAGCACCATCACGCGACGAAATATATGTTTCGATATAAGGTAAAGTCACCCACACTCAGCCAAGCTTGAATTCCTTTTCACACTTATGGCCGCGCATGAGCAGTGCAATGTTTGGCGCCATGAGTTTTACGCTTCTATGGAGTTACAGTGTAAAATAAACTACGATGAACGTGTTTTAGAACGTTTAGTAATTTAATATTAAATAAAATGCCTAGTATTTAAACCGAGAGAGTAAAATTAAAACCACGTTAAGAAATAAACAGTGTTTAAGTTCTTATGGAAACGGTGGAATGATAATAGTTGGTTAAAACTCACTAAGCCTCGGCGACCGTATGGGATCCCAAGTTTATCGGCGGACATCGCCGACGCCGTTCCGAAAACGCTGCGTATAACACCTTGGATGAAGAATAGTTACACTTGGATATATCAGTCGACAAATTTTTGGACCACAAATGGCTTACGCGACCTTCGCACCGCGTCTTGAAACTCCCGTAACAAACAAGAAACACGTGACGGTGACTTTCCATTTAAAAAAAACGGATTCGGACATCGTGTATTCGTGTTCCTGTGCCTACCTTTTTTTAGCCTAGGCCTAGGGCTATTTAACTTTACTGGTTTCTTTTATTATAGAAGGTAATTATATTTAAAGTATAAATAATTTTATGAAATCACCGCATAAACAAAAGCCACTGAAAACGTTCTTAAACCTAACCGCCGTTTATTTTTCAAATTCAAACGGAATCAGAGCAGACGACGTAACAAACGGAAACCAAAAAATTATCATTTCCGGTAAAAACAGCTTGTCGCGTTACCAAATTTAGAACCCCTCTAATGCGCATCCGCGACCGCGGCCAGAAGCACACGTTATACTACGAGTGATATATCCAAGTGTAACTATTCTTCATCCAAGCTTCGACTGCCCGTTTTCCCTTTGAAACGCGCTTACAGATTATCGTCCGTTCTGGGAGATTCTTAGCCTTGTTCCGCGCTCATCGTCATCGGGCGTTGTCTGTTCGTTTGTTTTAATTTTTGTTAAAGGCGCTGCATTTTTTAGTGCTTTAGCGGATTATTTATCATTATTTTATTTTTTATTAATAGTAAATTATGGTTCTTAGATAAAACTGAAGTAAAGGTAACGGTTTTTTACTCTTTCCCAACACCAAAAACTCTACTAGATAAGTGTTTAAGGTGCATTAAAGCCTGTGGGAGGGTCGAATTAACGCCCGATAAAATTAAAAAATATCTCTACATGTGCAGTGAACACGTAATATAGGCGGCATTGCTTCAAAGGCCTAAGCTAGCATGAAAAACCCGCTATTTTTTGAATTGGATTTGCGTGGTCACGTGATGCGCGTAACCAAGGTCACTAGGTGCGCCTGCACGAATCTCCCATCAGAGAGGCCGAAACCTGAGCTCTAAGAACGGGCAGTCGAAGACTCCTTCACCCCTATATCCTCCTAGGCGACACCATAAAGATTCCCTGTGTCGCTTCTTACGTAAGTACCTTTTCTGTTTATATTTCAGGAAATTCGCAATTTGTGTAACCAAAGGGCAGAAAATATAGTTTACTTTAAACCCCATCACAGGATAGAATTTCGGTATTATGAATTGAAAAAAAAAATTAAAATTAGCTCTTTTGTTCTTAATTTTTCAAGTTTAAGAAATTGAGAGAAATCGTATTGGCACGAAAACTTATGAGAGCCTAAAAGTTATGATAGTGAAAAATCGCCCTTGTTTTTCAAATTTGATTTTATAATTGGTTTGAGTTCTTGTGTAATTTAAACTGAACTAAATTAAAATCCAAAACAACTAGAGCGATACACCTTTTGGTATTTGTACGGGTTTTTTCCCCTAATTTCTTAAGGTCTCTATTATCGGTCCTCTTTTACAATGCATCTCAACGAAAGCAGAAACAAACTAAAAAATAAACCCACCGGTTTCAGAACTTGTTTCATCCTCGTTAATTTCCGTTGGACTGTAGTAGCACGCTGCGTATAATGGACTCCACCCGTCAGACTGTAGTGCATTGGCGTCACTTCCGGCTTTTAAGAGCTTTTGGACGATCTTAGCATACCCAAATCGGCAAGCCAAGTACAACGGCGAAAATAATCCAGCGGAGCCGTCCGAAGACCATCGACTAACTTCTTCGTTAAGTCTTTCTCGATACTGAACTAAAGACAGTAACAATCTTTGTTTATTTTTGCCTTGACTTGGTTCGGATTTCGATAATATGTCCATCAAGTCGCTGAGTAAGTGAAGTTTCTTTTCGCGGAGTAATACGTGTAACACGGTTTCTTTCGAGGTGTTGTTGCACGCTGACTTATTTTCGGGATAGTTCGTAGCTAAGAATTCGACGTAACTTTGTAAAATCTTCTCGGTTTCATTGGAGTTTCGGCCATTTCGAATGAGCACGTCGAGGAAAGTTCGAATTACCGAAAACTCTTCTTTTAACATAATTTCTCGAGTCAAAATTGAGAATTTTTTCCCTATTTCTTTTCTGATTTTTAGCAAGATGTAATAGATAGTCCAGTAAGAAGTATTCTGCGAAGGTTCGATGTATGAACGTCATGTTTTCTCCGATTTTATAAACTAATCCCACCTTTAAAGGTAAAATATCAAATTCACTTTCTTCGTCCTCCAGTTCGGGGTAATTCAATTCTTCCATTATGCTTTTTGACAATAAAAGTTCGAGAGCGTATTGCCTGTGTTTTTTTAGTATTTCACTTTCAATAAGTTTTTTCGCAAGGATTGTATTGACGTTACCGTCCTGAGGGCAGCATTTTTCGCGAAAGTAAATTTCTATTTTACCTTCGACGAAATCTTGATAAAAATCCAGTAGAGGCAGCTTGCCAATTATGTCGTATTGCCCTTTGGAAATTCTACGGATCAAATATGACGCTAACAATCTGCATTGCAATGGGACGCCCATAAGTTGCCTTTCGTTATCGTTTATAGAGTTGGATAAAGCTTCGATTGATTTTACGGCATATTCCTTCAAACCTCCGTTCGTTTCAGGTATTGAAATTTTCAAAGCATTAATTTCTTTGTGCAGAAAGTTAACTATAAAGTTTTCTTGATCTTGTTTGGAAAATGGCACCATTTTACAGGCCCAACTGCTCGAACAATTTTCCAACAGTTCTTTGGTATATGGTCTAGTTGACATTATGATTTTCTCAACACGTGTTGTTGTCAACGCCTCCAGCATTGTTAAAACTGTGTATTCGTAACTCGGGCTAATTTCGTCAAATCCGTCGAAAATTAACACCAATCCTCCGCAATTGGTTAACGAGTATTCAAAACACTTTTCTTCGAATGGAGTTTTCAAACTGGTGTTTTCGCTGCAAGCTAAGATATATTTTAGCATGAAATTCGATAACTCTTTCGGACTTTCGATGGACACTCTGTTAATTTGTGCCGATTCTAAAGCCTTTGTGCACGCGTTTAAGTTGACTCTAATTACCCAATAAGAACGATATTTAGATTTGATTTTTTGGCTTAAAACGGAAAGCACGGTGGTTTTTCCCATACCGGGAGTGTCGAAAATGATCAATGTTTGGTTAAATTCATCTAATAAGGTATCTTCAGAGACTTCACAACAGCTACTTTTCTCAAGGTACTGACGTAAATAACCCAGTTTACCACGTGATTTGTACCAAAATAATTTAGAATTTGCATCATACTTTAGCCAATGAATGTTTTTAGTTGGATTTTCTTGCCATAAACGTCGGAAATCATCCTCATTCGTTATATGAACCGTGTTTGGTTTATTTGGATCGCTCACAGCTATTAAGTCTTCAGAGGATACGTTTTCTAATATTTTCTCATTAATAAAAGTTTTTATTTCGAAGCTTCGTGAAACGTAATAATCCATGACGTCACCTAAACTCTCCAACTCTTTTCCGACAGTGATGACTTCATTTTTCATTAATTTAACTATGGTTGATGTATCCACAACTTCAAGTTGACTTACGTCGTCTTGTTGAAAAAAATGTTCTAAATTCAATTTTTCTTTCCCTTGCAACTCGATTACGTTTTTCTTGAATAGACATTCTTGAGCTTCATTGGTCAACTCGCGCCACGTGATTCCGTCATGTTTAATAACGTGGTCTATATTTAACTCGTGGTTATTTCCATCCGTTATTACAACTAATTTGATATTAACTTTAGGTTTGATTTCGTCACGCAAATCTCGTAGAAATTTCAGACGTTCGGGATTAGCGCTCAATTCTCCAGCGCATTCGATAAATATTATGGTTTCTTCCAATTTTTCTTGTTTTAAAAATTCCTTCAAATTGAAGAAAATTTCCGTTGTTAAAATATTTTGCAATTCAAAGGTCAAAATTAAACAATCTCCTTGCGAATTTGGAATCGTTGTCAGGGCCTTCGCCATAGCAATATCGGTTCCGTACTCAGCCTCAATTTGGCACACTTGGTTTGATTCACTTTGGAAAAATTCCGTCAAATCACTCCAAGAAACTTCAGAATCTTCACCCAACAATAACGTTAAATTCTTGACTTGGTCCCGGTATTTTCGGGTTATGTCTTGGTAAATTTGTTTCCTAATTTCAAAATCGGTTAAGGCTTCTTCGGCTTGTTTATTTAAACCAGGGAAAAGGCTAAGCAAGCATTTAACGTATGGCGCAAGTTGACGGATATCCGAATCGGCATTGCAAGTAACGATATCATCTTGAAGGTGCAATGTTTGCAATTTACGAATTATCTTCTTTTGAAATTCAGCTGAAATTTCACTCTTGTCAAAAATTCTATTCGGGATTATTTTCAATTGCTGGAAACGCTGCAAAAACTTCAATTCCAAATCAGTGAAAACGCTGATAAGGCATTCATTTCTTGTAACGGGTTTCGTTTGATAGCGAACTTTTATTGGTTTTTGTTCTGAATTAGTTCCATTTGTATCTGGTATATTTATCGTCATATCTTCTGGATTTGCAACAAATACATTGAATTTTTTGGCCCAATCCATAAAATTCTTGTATTCTTTACCCAAAACTGACTTGCTTTTCCACAAATTAATTTTAATTTTGGGCCAATCAACTACTTCCTTTTTTTCAACCAATGATGGATTTTTCAACTTTTTTAAAATCCCTTTAAGGCTGTGAGAACTTTTGGTGTACGTCAAAACATTTTCGGTTTTAATTTCTGGAAAAATTCGGTACAATTTTCCCACGTGCAAATTGCAACAATTGATGCAATTTGGTGACGAGAGATACGTTGTTATGTCCAAGTGATCCAATTCGGTTGTTTTCCCAGAATATCGCACGTCAAAATCGCTGGCCATTTTGAGCAACATATCACTGCAACCTGGGCTATCAAAAACTTCAGTGTGCGCGTGGCAACCTTCGTAACTTGAGCCTTGGTGAATTTTGATGAAACCTTCGTCATGGATCATCAAATACTTGAGGGAAAATGTCGTGATTTGGGCTAACCATCCACCCAAGGAATGTCCCGTGAAATAAATTTGAAATTTGACGTTGCATTCTTTCTCGACTAGACGGACAGCATCGTAAACTTTGTGCGTAAATGTGCAAGCGGCGTTCATCTGTTTGACATATTTATTCCCAACGATTCCCTTTATATCGGCTCTCAGCGCGTCCAAGTTTTTGAATTTGGTTCCTCTATGGGCTATGACAATTCTGCGTTCCGCTGGATTCCAAAATGCAGCGCCGCAATATCCCCACGTTATTCCGAAGAACTTTTTGTGTCTTGCCGTTGTAAGAAGTTCCCAACCTTGAAGTAGTTGCAAACGATTCTCGTATTCTTCTTCAGTTTCTTTTTCCTTTTTTTCATGAGGAAATTCGTCTTTGTAAGCGCTCCTTGCGAATTGCGCGAGAATGTAAGTATCCAGAAAAGCCGGTACGCTGTCCAACTGTTCTTCGATAGTCCTAGTTTCTTTACTCGTTCCAGATTCGAGGGTATTAAGAAAATCATTGTTGCTTAGTTCTAAACTCGCGTCGAACGTTAATTTGTCGCAGTACGGTGATATGGGAACTCCCGCGTCTAAATCCGAAGTGTATGAAAAACCCGGATTTTATACTCTATATTTTTAAAATTATACCATGGTCTTAAATGGCCATGAGCTAAAGCCAACTTGGGAAGGGGGGAGGGGTTGTTCATATGCCTTTAGTTTCTGCTCATTTCCAAGCAAGTGTTTCAATTAAAAAATTTCAAGACTTTACAAACCGAAAGACAGCATTTCAAAGATTACAACAAAATTGTGAAAAACTTTTATTTTTGAAATTACATTAAGTTAAATGACATTAAATTTAAAGTTACTAATTCCAATATATCTTGTCTTTCCGTCGTTTAAATTGCATAAAATTTTGCATACACGCGCATTTACACCTACGCTAGTGGTTAATCGAGACAGTTTTGGAAAATGTCAATTATTTAACTAATTAAGTCACTAATTAAATTAATTTATTCGCTTAATTAGTTACATAATTGACATTTTGCAAAAGTGTCTCGATTAACCACTAGCGTAGGTGTAAATGCGCGTGTATGCAAAATTTTATGCAATTTAAACGACGGAAAGACAAGATATATTGGAATTAGTAACTTTAAATTTAATGTCATTTAACTTAATGTAATTTCAAAAATAAAAACTTTTCACAATTTTGTTGTAATCTTTGAAATGTTGTCTTTCGGTTTGTAAAGTCTTGAAATTTTTTATTTGAAACACTTGCTTGGAAATGAGCAGAAACTAAAGGCATATGAAAAACCCCTCCCCCTTCCCAAGTTGGCT
Source organism: Phalangium opilio (assembly GCF_054372755.1). Taxonomy (NCBI): domain Eukaryota; kingdom Metazoa; phylum Arthropoda; class Arachnida; order Opiliones; family Phalangiidae; genus Phalangium; species Phalangium opilio. The sequence continues at coordinate 679,310 of NW_028324243.1, forward strand.
TTAGCTCGACCTTAATCTAGATGGTCATAGCAAAGAGAATCTACATAAGAAACCCTGTTGAAACCCAAAAATGGATGTAGTTATCCAGCCTCTGTAAAAAAAACTATAGGCCTATCATACCTTAACTATTTACGACGCGAAATTTTTCGAGGAACGCTCGATAATCGCCCAGTGAAAACAAAACAAAACGCTGCTTCACGCGGGAAACCTTTAATTTCCGTGCACGGTTCTGGGTAATAATAGATAGGCCGCCATTGCATTTTTTTAATAAAAGAGTGAAACTTTGTACGTAGAAGCGATTGGAGGCAAATGATAATTCATTGTGTATCATTATTATCGAAGGTAGTGTGAAAAGGAAAATCAAGTGATTTTTTGTCGATTCTTGTACTAATTATAAGACCCGTCTGCACAGTGAAACATTCAGGAAATATCTCTGAATGATTTTAATTAGGTTCAGGTTTTAAGGATAATTCGAAATAAGCCCTTGAGACTAAACGCATAAAGCCCCGTTTTCATGAGAGCGATTTGCGAGGAAAAAACCTGTAAAAAATCGCGCGATAATTTTTTCGCCTGTTTTCATGTTTGCGAGAACTTTGAGACAATAGCGAGAAAGAGCCTGCGAGATCGATTTTAGCGATATCGCAATCGTCTGTCTGGTTTTGATTTCTTCGCTCTCGCTTCAGCGATTTTTACAACATTCCGCTACGTCACAACTTGGCTAAAGTTAATCAGCCAATAAAACTGAATAAAAATTGTCACGCGCTCTTTATTAAATTATTTACCAACATTAGGCCTAATTTTTAATACTGCACGAAAGAACGTTTTTCTCTTTGACCGCGTGCAGGAGAGAGACGGTTATTAACATTAGGCTTAAGTTTTCAGAAACCATTTAGATATTTCTTTATTTTCTGATTACATTCCTAAATCTGTCGAAAATACCTACGAAAAATACCTACGAATTATGAATATTTCAAGCCTTTTATCGAAACTTTGAACAGTATAATTAAACAAATGTAAACCTGGGAATGGCGCTAATGTCAAATTTTTATCTGTGTTGAAGCTTTAGATACTACTAACCAACGTTTCATAATGTCCCTCGGATTTTCTGGTTCGCCACACTGGGCGAGCCCAACGTCTCCTTTTTGAGTACATACGCTTTTAATTTCTGTTTAAACTAAACAAAATTTGCTGAAGCAAAAGCTTCTTTCTCAGAAGTAGATCCTTGAATTTATGTCGAACCGCCATTTCATGTCGGCTTAATATGTTCAAAAATCGCGCGTGAAATCACATGCTTATAAAAAATGGCTCTTCATGAAAACGAAAAAGTACAAGCTAGAACTTGAATTAAATCTCGCTAAAATCTTGAAGCGATACCGCTGTTTGGAAACTCGTGCTCACTCTCGCAAATCGCTTCGAATGTCGCTCTCATGAAAACGGGGCTTTATTCCTTTTAACAAAATTCCCGTTGCACGTTCGGCATCTCGCGCCACGGTTATCAAATCGCGCGCAATTTTTATCAAATCTTGCGATAAATTTAATTCAGCACGGAGCGTGTCACGAAAGTTTTATTAACAAGAAGACAGGGCCTTATGCGATTGGTCAGAGGTGCCCATTTCATATTATGCATAAACTTCCAACCTAATTTGAGCTTTAAAAATTATTCGGAGATATTTCCAGAATGTTTCACTCTGGTCTTATAATTTTGAAGAAGAATCCATAAAAAACACTTGATTATCCACTTCACCCTCCCTTTAATGGGTAATTAATCATGCCTAAAGTGAAGTAAACACCTCCTTTATAAACATGTAAAGCGAAGTATGTCCAAAGAGGAGGGAAATAGGGAGAGATAATCGCATAGGCAGCCGTGATCCATCCGTATTGAGAAGAGAGGAAAATGTGTGAGACGCGGCGGCTCTTAACGCGCCACTTATTCGCGCACAGTTGACGTTATTGGTTCTCCTCTTTCGGAATACTACGTCATCAAAATTGCTCGGAAAGGTTTAAACGTTGTTAAAACGTACGCTTTAAAAATAAAAAGCCGAGGCTTAAGTGAAATGTTCAGCCAAGTGGGCTTTTTTAAGCAAAGAGTTATTAATTTATCAGAGGTAATTTAGATAGATAGTATAAGATTAGAGCCGTGTAATGTTTCAGGAAAATATTCAAAATATCTTACTTGTAAACATATAACACCAAATCCTGCTAATGGATCACTATCACCATTAGAAAAATGGCTTGAGCACACGAACCCACGAAATGATGTTTTTTAATTACACATTGTTGATGTTTGGTTATAGGTTTTCGAAATGGTTTAAAAGTTATACCGTTCATTTTTGGATTACTTGAATACCGCGTATTGCTACTACAATTCAAGTAGCAGCATTTTTTGTGGTAAACCATTTTAAATTACCTCTGATAAATAAATAACTCTTTGCTTAAAAAAGCCCACTTGGCTGATCATTTCACTTAAGCCTCGGCTTTTTATTTTTAAAGCGTACGTTTTAACGTTTAAACCTTTCCGAGCAATTTTGGTGACGTAGTAGCCAGACAGAGGAGAACCAATAACGTCAACTGTGCGCGAATAAGGTGCGCGTTAAGAGCCGCCGCGTATCACAAATTTTCCCCTCTAGATGGATCACGGCTGCCTATGCGATTATCTCTCCCTATTTCCCTCCTCTTTGGTATGTCCCTTTACGATTACCAGGGTAGAGTCACCAAGGAGGGTATATAAGATGGGATACTTGTTCTGGCGAGCCGTTGGTAAAGGCGCACGTCACGTGATCGTTGCTGAAATCCAGCGTTCATGATTCGAAATTATAAAGAACCTTGAGAGGCTACAGCAAGGAAGCTTGAACGCATGCACGAGAATGTACGCTCTCTTGACGTGAAGGTGTAGCGGTAAACATGTTAACCGGGGAACGGCACAGTACCGTTTTAGGAACGGAGGACTACTTTGCGCATTTTGTCTTACTCCGAGCCTCCCCTCTTATACAATTTCATTGCTGTCACTAAAGTCAATTTCTAGTTAAACTAGGCCGGATTTTCTGCCAGAGGGTTCTCCTTGTACAAAAAATGACTCGTGAACAAGTAACAACAGAGAAGCGAGTCATCTAAAAAAAACGGTGCTCCTGCATGGTACAGAAAATAGAGATAAACATTTTACCCCCATTTTTGCCCTAAACTCTGGCACTCAATATTTCCGAGTGTGCGGTTCTCTGGTTAATGAAGCCCAAGCGATAAACATACTTACACTTTACATTTTGCGAGACCACTTCGCGTAGAACAACAAAATTACGTGGAAAATTTACCCGTGTCGAAGGTCAAAGTACGGAAAACCAGTAGGGTGGTACTAGGAATATTGTCACACCCTCTTATCTCTCACCTTGGTTCTGGCAACCATATTGGCAATGCAATTAAAAACCCGAAATAATGACGTCACGTCACATGGTTTTTCTGTCGAGCAGTAGCTCACTATTATCTCCGTTCATTACAAAAGAGGCTCTTCTTACGGTGAAATGTTGTCGAGGTAAAAATGGAGGGTGCTAGTAATGGACTGAAACAGTACCCGTACCGCCAGCGGCGGATGAAAGCTATAAGGCAAGGTCGCTAATGGGTTTCTACAATTGTTCGTAGCTACTCAGACCACCTAACCCATGGACAGGCAATTGAATAGGGAACAACGCCTGACACTAGTGCTGTGGCGGCGGATGTTGGAACTTTGGAAGCTTTTATTTACTTCCCCTATTTATTTATTTTACCCTCTCTCTCTCAATAAAGGTTCATAAATGATCTATCAAGTTAGTTTTCGTAAATATCACTCTGGTATTGTTTATAAAGCCTAGGCTAAAAGAGGAATTTTTCTTTACGGATTACGGGGCATTTGGCGATAAATTGTGGTCGGTAGACGCGTGAGGGCGCGTGCTACGCATTGCTATTTGTTAACGCGGGTTTAACATGGCTTGCCTGTCCATGGGTTAGGTGCTCTGAGGGAGCGGGGACCCTAGATTGTTTTAACACGGTTTTGGCAACCATATTGATGTAAATTATTTCAGAAAATCTCAGCTCCTTCATCAAACGAAAGCTCTCCATAGATATATTCTTAAAATTTACAACATTGGTTTCACTGCTTCTTTGAACTGGACATTTTTGGACTGTAGATTTTAACAGAAATGAAACCGCGTGACGTGAAGAAGTTTTATTGTTTTTCTATGCTTGGGACTAAAGAGGTGAATTTCAATTTTACTAATACAACCCCTCCTCTCTCCCCACGGGTTGGAGAGTTTATACAGACACCAGAAAATGTGTTCACCCCTAAACAGTCACATAATGGAGTTTTTCTTTGTAATGCCCCAAAGTTCTTAGGAACTATAGAGCTCTCTGGAGCCTGAAGGAGATTTTTAACAGTAAAGCGCGATGTTTTACCCAAATTTTGTCACGGCTTTTTAACGATAGGAGTTCAAAATATTTCCGTAGTGCTCCATAGTTTCATTAGTAACTGTTTTGTATAAGAATGTGTTTCTGGAAATAACGAATTGAAAGTTGCTAAGAAAAAGCAAGGGAAACATGATTTATCGGATAGTTCGCAAAAGAACTTCGTGTACGAATGTGCAAGTTCGGATGTTACTAAAACACTTTATTTTAAAACTGAGATGGAAAAAGATGATTTTGAAAGAAAATACTCCGCTGATTAATTATATTATTATTCTTTTTTTTATTAAAATATAATTTGTAGAATAAATTTCTTTTCACTCGTGTAAGCAAAAATTCTTAAATTTAACACATGGGCTGCATGTTCCTACAATTCTTTTAAAATTTTTCACAACATAGTAAATTAGCCCTAGCCCTTACTCGTTGGTTTTCAGATTTTCAAAGACTAGTTTATTATATTGAATACAGATTCTCTACCTCATTAGTGCACTATGAAAATTATTAAAGTTTTGTAACGCGTTGGCTAACTGTTGGCGAGACTAGCCAGCATAGTGGTCAACAAAACCGCTTTGTGGTTCAGAAGATTGTTAAATTACCTATTGCTCGAGCTTCAACGCTATAGTTTACTTTTGCTGTATGTTTATGGCTCGGGCTTCTGTACCACGAGAACCTTACTTTCGGAAATATTGGGCGCCGAAGATAAGGGTAAAAATGAGGGTAAACATTTTATCTCTATTTTCTGTACCGAGAGAACCCCCTAACAGTCGATCTTGTGTACCATGCAAGAGAACCGTATTTTTTAGACGACTCGCTTCTCTATTGTTATTTGTTCACGAGTAATTTTCTGTACCAGGAGAACCCTCTAGCAAGAATAAGGTTTCCAAAGATTTCAAATTTGAAAATGTTTAAATAAATGTTTATAAAGTAAACGCAAAAAGTAAAATTCATTATACAATAATAATTAACCAATTCTAGGTTAGATGTAAAATTAAATTATTAGTGAAGAAAACTTTCAACTCCTGCCATTGTGTCTAACACTCTTTGCAATACGACCATCAAGGTTGAAGGACCACGGTAATACTATCTGATCATAGTAAAAAATATCCTACCTGCCATCGGAGATATTTAGTTTTTACCAAAAACTCGAATACTTAGTAGAACGAGCATAAGTAATAACAGAAGGGAATTATTAAGAGAAGGTTGCCACTAGTTGAGATTATTGTAACGTCATTCTTCCCAACATCAGAAAACGCGGGAAAATTAGAGCAGGGTTACAAAACCTATTCACGCTTGTAAAATAGACCCCTTGATATCGCTCCGCAATCCCCGGGCATTTTTCAAGGGAAAGCTGTCTGCTTACTGAACCGAGGCTTACGCGGAGGGCAGACTGGCAGTGAAGATTTTAGTTATACCTGCCTTTAAGGTACGTATTAATCTTTCTGATTCATTCTAGAGGGCCGGTAGGCCCTTCTAGATAAGAACCCACACCCTCCCGTAATGTTAAAGAAATAATTCACAGATTTTAGGCTTAGCGTCCCATAGAAAAAGCATGGGATTTTTGGTGTTCCACTCCATCGAATAACTCAGAAACTAATGCAAAGTTAAGGTTCGGAACACTTTTGAATTATCAAGCAACTATGGAATGTTGAACTTCTGAAGTTTGATTAAGAACAATTAAGTCTAAGTATTTTATTTTAATTAATTTATAAATCATGGAAAAAACCGTTACATATATTACACTGTTTGCATAGCATTTGTTTTGCCTCCAACGGGTTTGTGGCGAATAGGATAACGCTTCTGCCTACGGAGCAGAAGACTGCAGGTTCGAATCCTGGCAAGCTCGGTGTTTATTTTTACAGATCTTTTATACATCATAAAAGAAATATCCTATAAATACAATGTTTGGATAACTTTTTTTTGTTGTTACGAATACGAGCATGTGGCGTAATGGATAACGCATTTGCATTCGAGGCAAAACATTGCAGGTTCGAGTCTTGGAACGCTCGTTGTCAATGTTTGATGAAGATTCTTAGTATATAGAAGGAGAAATTCTTAAATAACAAATTTTCAATGAAATGTGCGCGTGCTGGCGCATGGTATAGAAATAACTTTTTTTAAAACCTATACAAAATGGTTAACTAAACTTTACATTGAGAGATGTGCCTTTGCTATATTGCTGTAAAGTTTGGTTGTGGAAAAAGTACACCCCCTTGGTTGCGAAACCTTGGGTCTAACTCTGAAAATTCTTTTCACGTCGTAATGTTAAGCTCCGTAGAGATTAACAATAAGAGTTAGGATTGAGTATATATAGAAAATCCCAGACGCGATTTTCTAAATTATGGGTCATTTAAAAATTTCATTGGACAAAGTTCAGTGTGCTGTTTTTATTTCCGGCCCAGGTCAGGATAGGTGAAACTATCTCAGGGCCGTAAATAAGCACAGGACACTGGACATTGTCCAATAAATATTTAAAATGTTCCATTATTTTTATTTAAAACTAAAGGGGTCACCGGACGGTTGACCAGTAAACGTTTCCGAAGTTTTGATGGCTTGAACATTGATAAAGGATGCGCGTGAAAAACATTTGTCGCTCTATAGGATGTGCAACTCCCTATATTAAAAAGTAGACAAGTAGATACTAGCGCCACCTGGCTACCAGTGCTGGAAAGCATCGCGTGAAAAATAAAATGTAATTAATACAAATTAAGGCTGAAGGAACAGATATTATATAAAAAAGACTTGGTTTGCCCAAGCCTTAAAAACAAAACGATAAGAGTTTTTCCAGTTGACTGAAGCGTGGATATTATTTTTTTCTATTGAATTTTAAAGACAATCCGTATTTTACTTCTCTTTAGAATTTAATTCAATCACCTGATTTTACTGCTAATGGATTAGTTTCCTATAAATTAATTGAAATAAAAAATTACTTATCTCAGATTTTTCAACAACAATTCCATTTTCCTGAAACATTTTATCATGCAGCTATTATTTTGAGGGATATCAAATTGACTCTTTCTTTTTTAATTACCGGGAATTTTCCTTTCAAAAGGTTTTAAACACAAGAAGTTTTCATAATGTTGTCAACTAAACAGCAACTCAACCAACACTTCTAAAATCTTCCCCACAAGTACTGATATACACAGTTCAATAATTGTCACTGTGCTTAAAGAAACGGACCCCTTTATTAAATATAAGAAAGGTGATAACAGCCCCCTTTTGTATTCGAAAAGACCGCATATAATACATTATTAATGAGAGTATTATTTGAAAACTAAAGTACGGGGATTAAGGAATGTCCAGTCTTAGATTGGAGCAAATTACGATTGCCACTCTTGAAACGTTCCACTTTCTCCCTTGAAAAGAGAACATTTCAGGAAAATGGAATTGTGGTTGAAAAATCTGAGATAAGTAATTTTTTATTTCAATTAATTTATAGGAAACTAATCCATTAGCAGTAAAATCAGGTGATTGAATTAAATTCTAAAGAGAAGTAAAATACGGATTGTCTTTAAAATTCAATAGAAAAAAATAATATCCACGCTTCAGTCAACTGGAAAAACTCTTATCGTTTTGTTTTTAAGGCTTGGGCAAACCAAGTCTTTTTTATATTAATCAAAAATGTCTTGATTAGAATCAAGACCTAAAAAGTATCGATAAGACTGAGGTTATCACTTGTCTGAAGGATCAGATATTAATTTTTCTTTTTAATTGAAACTTAAATGCATGCTTAAGAAAAAACAACGTTCCATTACCGTTTTCCGTTGAAATAAATTATTTTACTGGTAATCAATTTCAAAAATTTACTTATCTCGGCTTTTCGACCACAATTCCATTCCCCGAAAACATTTTATCATTACATTAATTACTTTTGGGAGAGTACGTGTATGGTTTTTGCGTTTTAAAAGGTTCCTAAAGACGTTACATCTCCATTCGTGACCAGCACGCTTCGCAGTGGAACATTTTAATTATTCTAAACCAATGGCGCCAAATTCAATAGGGACAGTAACATTTTTACTCGCGGTTTTGCAAAATGATGTAATATCAAGTGTACTATAGTCAACCGTCGTATTGTTCTTTCTCATAGTTCAGGGCATGATCAGTGTTACTGCCCAATTTCTCTCTCTAGTTTCTAACAATGGTTAGAGACTATTTGATAAGGCGCGGCACAACGTTATATTCTAAGTAGCACAAAAGGAAAATGAATCCATTTTTTTATATTTTGGTTTGAAATTAATAAACTCATGATAGTAGTTATAACGAACAGAAAGTCAAGGGAATGGCACCGGTAATGAGCAGCAAAAAGAGAGGAAATTTTGCTTCAAGGTAGCAGAGGGACATGGTAGTGAAAATAGTAATCTAGAATTTTGTTCGTTCAAACCTTAATATATCATGAAATATTCAAGTGAGGAGGCGGCACTACCTAGAAAGATTGATTTTGGCAGATAACAGCGAAAAAAATTATGTTCTACACACACTGGAACTATGGGAGAGTTTCTGGGCCACAGGTCGCACATGATGAAATTTCAACTCCAGTTTACATCTGTTCGTACTAGTAGCTATAGTTTGCTCAGGTCCTGTTAGTCTCGAAAGGGTTATATAGTCCTCGTAACCAGTGGCGTCGCTAGGCCTTTTTGGGGGGGACTATAGCCCCCCAAATTCCAAACTTAGCCCCCCCCCAAAAATAATCAGTAAACCCTACCAAAAAATTGCTGTTAGCAACCTAAAATTCTGTAGCAATATATAAAAAATTTTCAATATCAAACAGTAAAATTTTGAAGAAAAAAACAGATGGAAACAAGTAAAATGTTTCATGTTCTTTCGAAGGGAGTCCCAATAGTGTGGACTAAAAGCTAACCAAAACTAAAAATAAACCTAAGACGAGTGAAAATCCTTCATAATCGGTTCCGTAGTCTTTATCAATAAAAGGTTGTATATCTTCAAAATACGAATAATTTCACGTTGACACAAATTTACGGATAGTTTTAAAGGTCTACACATTTTCCAAAGAACCCATTATGCAATTTAGCCACATCGTAGTATACCATAGGCTCTTAGTTTGACCCGAGCCGTAGTAGTACTGGCCGGGGTTTTCGCTTTCGTTATCGTCAGATTTTAGCTTAAATGGAACCAATAGTGGTAGCTGAGCTCAGTTCGAGATTTTATTTTAATTAATAATTTTTGACACCGCACCCGGGAATTGAACCCGGCTGGCTGGCGCAGCAGTAAGACACGCTACCACTGTGGGGTCGGACATTTCTGATTTTTTGTTTAGGGTCTTTGAATTTTTTTCTTTTTATTCATGTGCTAATTAAATAGATAACGATGTGGCTACTATTAAGTCCCAGCCCTTGGGCCATCTTGTTTATATTAAGTTCTTATAATAACTTTAAAATAGTTTGCCCAGATTTAGCCCCCCCCAAATTTCAAACCCTAACGACGCTACTGCTTGTAACTTTTAAAAGGTTGTTGTCATGGCTTAACAGACCGCTATTACAGTTTTTTATTGTTTTATAGTTTATTTTGACACGTTATCTCCCAAAAGTAATTAATGTAATGATAAAATGTTTTCGGGGAATGGAATTGTGGTCGAAAAGCCGAGATAAGTAAATTTTTGAAATTGATTACCAGTAAAATAATTTATTTCAACGGAAAACGGTAATGGAACGTTGTTTTTTCTTAAGCATGCATTTAAGTTTCAATTAAAAAGAAAAATTAATATCTGATCCTTCAGACAAGTGATAACCTCAGTCTTATCGATACTTTTTAGGTCTTGATTCTAATCAAGACATTTTTGATTAATTTTAATATTGGTTTACAAATTATAAGTCTCGTTAGAAAAGAAATATCACTACTAAAAGGTGTTAATAATTATCTCACCTAGGGTTAACGAAGAATTAATAATGGAAACTGTTCAGAAGTGCACCGAAATTATTCTGAAAAACTGTACAGGTGAAAAGTTCATTAACTCAATAAACGTAGAGGGAACAAATATCTTGATATGCCACGAAGCTTTATTACAGGAAACTACCAAGTTTCAGTCACTAATTAAGTATATGCTTGACCTTTTCCGCTTAACTTACGATAAAATTTGTATGCCAGCTGTGAACCCAACAAAAAAAAAGTTTAAAAGCAAAACTAGTTCAGAAAAGTCAACAATTATGATTATAAGTTGGTATGACACCATAGCTCAACACTTTTGGGTGCTAGATAAGTTTCTAAATCCATTATCGGATATTGAATGTACAGACTCCAATAAACTTGCGTTGTTTCATGCCTATGGCTACGAAGTGTTCACCGTGGCAAAAACAGTACTCCTTCATAGAGAATTACGCAGCAATAATAGCAATAGTGATAATTTGGAATCTCCGATCAACGATTCCAGTGATAATATTGAGTATTCTAGCCAAAGAGAGTGTGATGATCCTTCACTTACTGAAGCCCAAAAATTGACAACAAACAAGGAAGATTTAATAGACAAATACGACAGAAGCTACGTGTCTTTCGGTGGTGGGTGCTTATCAGACATAAGAAGAGTTTTCAAAGCCAGAGTGATGTATGGAAAGTCAAAATCCTTAACAAATGACCAAATCAATGAAGCTCGAATGATGTATGAACTGAGCTGGGCCTTTAGCATGGATAAGGAAGATAAATCCAATTTAGACTATTCAGGAATGATAATGAGAGACGAAGGAGGCATGCAGTTTCCTCGACCAGAACTAAAACCCTTTTTAAAAGAACTAAATACCAAAGTGAGAACCTACCTTAATAGCGATGGCATTTGTAAACACGGGAGTAACATTATAAAGGTGCTAACTGAAGATGTTTTTCAAGATGAAAACTTATTCTTGTTATTTATGGAAATTGCCCTAACCATCACAGAGAAACCGGAGAAAGTGTTGCGACCCTTTTACAAGGAATGGACAAGAAAAATTGTGCATGCGACATTCAATGATTGGCTTGAAGCAAACGAAGCTAAAATAAGTGAAAACAGAAAGGAAATGTCCAAGGGTTGCGCATCACTAAGGGATGAACTATACGTCATGTCAAAATCGACTGGGTTTAGTGCTGCTACTAATATGTCTAATCAACCTGTCACTAGTAAACAAGTTGATAAAAATATTACCCGAAAAAGACCATCTGCTAGTCAAGAAAGTAAAGGAAACCCAAATCACGACGCAAGAAATTGTGAAACACCTAAGAGAAAGTCAACTGCAAACCGCAGAAAATTGAAACTTTTAAAAACTGAAACTAAATCACACATCACTACCACAGCGAAGACATCTTGCGTTTTGAGAGAGGCTCAGTCACCTACTAGTTCTCTCCGAAAAACCCAGTCATTAAAAGAAATCACCAACTCTCCCCAAAAGTGCCAAGCATCCAAGAAAGTCACCACCACCTTACCTAATGAAAAAAAGTCCGACTTAAAACTTACAAAGGGTGAAATCTGTAAACAAAGTCAATCTAGTTTCTCGTGCAAAAAGCCTCTGCCAGTTAAAGAACCGGCTAGTTTCAGAAAAAATTGTAAACCAAAAAGCACAGAATCATCATTAAAACCTCAATCATCTAATGATCTCAACACCACCTCCTCTAAAGAAGATCTCAACAGCACATCATCTAATAACAAAAGGTCGTCAAGAAGGACAATAAAAAAGCCAAAGTTCCTACAAGATTATAAAATGTGATATTTTAATTTGCAATATCTTTGTAATTAATAAAGATAGATTCGATCAACATTGTATCTTCTTATTTTTTTTAAGACAATATTGTATAGCTTTTTTCTTTATCACTCGTCCTTGATTGAATTTTGAGAAGTTTTGACTGACGTATAATCGTTCAGTTCTATAACCCTTGCTTGAATGGTGGTGTCCGTGTACCTCAGTTTTTGTTTGTCTGTTTTTTCTAGCGTATGCGAAATTTGTTCCAGATAATTTTCCATTGGCGTTGAACTTGTATTGTGCAAATAGGGTTTCAACCGCACTCCCGTTTAATCGAAGTGGGAGAAGATAGTAGCTTGGGTACTTTTTGGAAAAGTCCGCTACAAGGCCTTTCATCCCAAAGACCATCACCCTAAGCAAATCCCATGTCTAAACCAATAACGATAATGCCCTTTTAGTTTCGTAAGTGTGCTGGTTTAAAAACCTCCTATTTACCTGCCACGAAAGAAATTCCTTTGATGGGTACATAAGGTTGAATTTCTCATCACGTTCTAGATTAGTAGAAGAAATGATAAAAAAATCACTTTGTTACCTCTTTACCCTCCCTTAGAGTGTGCCCATAATACCTTTAGGAGCAAAAAAGTGCCCAAGTGGTGGTAGAGCAGACACACTAAATGGGTAATGGCATAAGCTTACCTTTTAAGTTCATTAGCCAATTTTTAAAATAGTTAAAACCGTTCTCTATATTTATCATTGGCGAGTCTTCTGTGCTTCTAATTTTCACCTTTGCGAGCGAACCCTTTTCGAAAAGCAAATTGCAAGCCTTGAGATAGTTAAATGTGGCCATTGTTTCTGCGCTATCAACTGGCTTATTGCCATTCTTAGGATTTGCATATTCAAATAGTTCTGCCAACACATCATTTTGCTACAGTTGAGTTCAATTGACAAAATTTACTTCTCATATCCATATTCTTATTTACACTTTCGAAAACCTATTTCGTACCTGCATTATACGAGCTGGCTTAACGTTTAGTTTGGTCCACGCATCTCTATCAATATAACTTTGAAGAAGAGCTGGCACTAATCTCGGAATGTCTTGTTCCCTCCTCTTATCTTCCCGTTTTTTCAAAGATATAATTTGGTCCCATCCAAATTTTACACCTTGATTGGTAAATTTACGGGTTCCTCCTTCTTTTGAAGAAAAGAGCGCGTTGATCAAACTTTTCATCTGAAATTATAATATTAATGACCTATACAAATAATTGACTTTGTAATTACAAATTTCTCACCTGGTGTGAAGGACAAATTATCCAATGAATATATTCATTTAGAACAAAAGGATTTCTGAAGGAGGGTTTAATTTCAACATTGATACCGTTTGAGATTTTGACACCGAATGCTCCCTGATAGTTCTGCGTTAGCTTTATGAGAGTCAAATTGGACGATGCTCCATCACACATCAAAGCTGATACTTTAAATTCATGCAGTTGAAAGGCCCTTAAAACTTCAAAAAGACAAGCCGCAATGAAATGAGAGTCTGTGGTGTTTTCTGACGCAAAGTAAGGCCCAACAATATCGTAATCCGAAGTTAAATCTCTCCAAAGGAATTGCAACATATAGTTTGCTTTTGGCAAGTAATCGGTGGATTTAAGATCATCGTAAATATCGTCCAAACTAGAAAGTTGTTCGTGGGTCATAGCAAGCCCAACCAACTTGTGGTTTTTGCAGTTCCAAATGACTTTAGCTGTAACTTTGACTTCGTCGAAAATAAGTAGTCCATCACGTTTGGGTTCCAATTTCCCATTAGCCACTTCTTCTTTGATGAAATCCTCGTAACAACTTTTCTGCTCTTTCAAGTAATCAAAATTGATACCAGGTCCATCCAGATGTTTTGACATTTTTCTTTGCACGCTTCTCCAACTAGGTAATTGAATAATTCCAAAACTTTGTATAGCCTCGTAGGCTGCATGGCTCCTACAAGCTATGGCAAGGGCTAGAAAATATTTTGGCAATTATTACCTAGTGTCACTCATGTTGTTTGCCATGAACATTGCTTTAGGTGAAAGCTCCCATCGGGAAGTTATAAAATTATTCAGAGCATAAGATAAATTTCTCAAATTTTAACTTTCCTACTATCCACACGTGCGTCTCTCGCAGAGCCCCGCCCCACTGGCTTCTCGCCTCAACGCGACGTGAATTACGAAATAATTTTTATAACTTCCTAGCCCTAGCCCCACTGCAGGTCAAATGTGCCTCAATAACCAACAACAGTCAACGTGGCTATTTACCTATGCGGTATGTTATGGTGCTCCACTTGTTTCCTTTTAATCCCTTTCCTTAGTAAATAGTATAAAAAACAATTAAAGAAATGTAATTTTGTAGTGCTGTAAGATTAAGGATGGCTTACTATTCCTCAGTTGATCTTCTTGAAATTGCTGTTTATCTTGCTCTATATGTCTAGCACAATCTTTCTCCCAAATGTCTTTTAATGTTCCACTTCTTTCTGGATTTTGATTGAATAGTTCATTCAACTCGTTTGAAAAATCTTTGTTTATTATGTTCGTCACATTTGATAATTCCTTGCTTTGACTTGAGGATAGAGTAAGTTCATATTCATTGCATTTAGCTTTCAGTTTTTTATTGGATTCAAAAAGCCTGTGCCTTCGGACTCTTAGGTGAGATTGACGCTTGCTTTTACTCCTCGGAGATAAGAATTTAAAGGGACACTTCGATGATGGTGAAGCATAAACACGATTTCCTAGAGTCTTGATGTGTTTTGAAAGGTTTCGACATGGATTACAATGATTTTTAGAATCCTTATATTTATCCGGAGTAAATTTAGAAGGTTTAAACCAAACTGAACAAAGCTGTGACGATATTCTTGGTGCGGGAGAATCATATTTCACAATGTGTTTTGGAGTAAACTTTATCTCGGATATCTTTTGTAGAGCTTCATTCGTAACACCAGGACAGAGTACGTAACCTTCACCAAAAACTCCCTTAAGAAATGCAAATGCTTTTTCGTCCAAAAATAAATCCTCATCAAAGATACGTTCCCTTGAACATACACCTCGAAAGGCTACAATCATTGAGGCTTCTCCCTTCTCGTCAATTAGGAACTTTATGGGCTTATCACCAAGGTTAAGAACGAAAATATCCGACCTTGTTATTTCCAAGTAATGCTGCAGCGAAATATTATTTTAAATCTTTAGTAAAGTTCTCTACATACGATATTAATTATGTCTTACATCATTAGAATTAAGAGCTACTATCTCATTGTACGTAACAAACTGGCTTATTTTTCCAGCCTTTTTCAAACCTTTTAGCCAGTCAATTACTTTAGTCAGTTTTGATGCTTGTTGTATCGGTATGGAAGTCTCCTATTTAGATTAAAGATGAGATATTAAGCAATCAAATTATCAACTTATAAGCACACGGCTTTAAAAACCACAAGCGAACAAGGTTAAGAGTTGAGAAGCTAGCCAAGGCTTACCAAATCATCAAGTTTTCTCTTCTTATTAGTGCTTTCATCACTTTCGTCAATATTATTTTCTTTTGTTGAACAACTGGCTTTACGATCATTAAATTTAACTTGGCACGATTTATTACTTAACAATTTCGCGTAAAAATTACATTGTGTTTCTTTGTCGCTCTTCAACTTAAACATCGTCATTGACTCCATTTTAAGTAAGCAACAAACCAGAGGAAGTTTCCCCCCTCCCCGGACACCTCGTGATCTTGTACTATTTTTTTTCGAGATTACGTCATGCTTTACGTCAGTACTAAGTCAACCAATCAGATGCGGGATGGGGAGAGCGGGGTAGGGTAGCCTGGTAAGAATGACGTTACATACATAATGCATTACGGGTATATACTGTGGCAACCTTCTCTTAATAATTCCCTTCTGGTAATAATTTTACACTACAAAAATTATGTAAATTCATTGGACACAAAACTCAAAGTAAAATGGATGCATCAACTTTAAAAGAATTCAAACTACTAACGTTACATGGCACTTTTCAATCCAAATTCTTCATCCTTCATTAGTGGGGTGGTTTCCTATTGGATAAGATCGCGGTATCACCAGAACGTCATTAAATTATAGACAATGTTACAAAAATCTTAAGGAAAAAACACTTTTGATATAAAAAAATGTGCCTAAGCCTTGGCACGAAATATCTCCAGAACGTTGAAAATCGCGAGCTCAAATAAGATTAAACGCACTAAATAACAGTTTCTATCTTTACACGGTCCCGACTAAACGATCTATAACTACACAATTTTTAATCCAATTAAACTAATTTTAACCAGTTTAACCAAAATTTCTTTGTGCCGAACTAATTGTATGATCTTAACGTGACTGAACAAATCTAATCTTTAAGTGCCTTATCTTCCAGGAACATTTCTTTGAATTGTGCAATAATCTCACCTGTGGTTTAGTAAAAAATACTCCAAAATCGATTACTTGATTTCTAGAATTCTTTGAAAATCATCAGTAATTAAAATCCATTTTTTTGGGTAATCAAAGGTAATCAGAAATCTCCGATAATCACTGGCAATCACGTAAAATCTTGAGAAAATCAGAAATAATCAGGTGATTTACCAGTAATCTTTTGTAATCACCTCGGTAATCACACATTTCGTGAAATAATCACGCATAATCTATCGAGGAATTCGAAAATCCAAAATAAAAAATATAGTCATTTGAAATAGAAATATTCACCGCATTTATCGTAATTCACGAAGAATCCAGTGGTAATCACGGCATTCACCAAAAAATCAGCGGAATTCATTGGAATTAAAACAGGATTCAAAAGTAATCTACGGAAATAACTGGAAATCAGTGTAAAGATTATGGAAATCACCCAAAATAATCGTAACCACAGAAATCAGTAATCAGGTGTTCAATCTTTGGCGAATGACTAGCCCCTCGCTTATTATCGTCAGATAAATGGCAAAGGCATAACCGTGGGGTCGGTCATTCATGAAATCCCGTACGCTACCCGCGAAATCCAACTTAAGAAATCCGAAATCAATGCTGATTTCGAAATCCCATAAAATATCCGAAATTAGTAACGAAATAACAAAATCAAAAAAAAAATCATAAAATCGGTAAAGAAATCACAAAATCAACAAAGAAATCACAAAATCAACAAAGAAATCACAAAATCAGTAAAGAAATCGCGAAATCCATTACAAAATTCACGAAATCCAAAATCGAAAGAAATCACGGGGACATTTGCAAGATCCGCCAACATCCGTTGGATTTTATCTAATTGTGAAAGAAATCAAATTGAATTTCGAAATCCCGTACACTTTTTCAAAAACGTCCGACCCCTCGGGCATAACCCAATTAAAAAGAATTTTGATAGAAAATTAATTGTTACCAAGGGAAGATAAAAGAATTGCATTATGTCTTAATGTGTTTAGAGATTCAATTTGCCGGAAATGTCCGAGAATAGCAAAGAACCGCAAACACGAGTGTCGTATTTGGTGTTTGTGGTTATGTTTCTTCTATAACATAAATTGATAATCTATCATTAAGTTTCTATGTCTTAATTGTATCTATCCCATTAGACTTAACCTGTCTTACTCTGGTAATAAATTATACGAGACGCAACCACCGTGAAGGCCTTCCCTTTAGTGCACTCTCAGTATATGACACGCAAGAGGTTATAATATTCATGACTTAAAGGGTCTGTAAAAACGTCGGCGAACCGTTTAATTTTTTATTTATTAAGATTAGAGTGGGATACTATTGTTAAGAGCGGAAGAAGGAAGGCGGAGTCCGGGGGTGTGTAAATTCGAAACGTCACTTCCTCTTGTCTCGTGATTGGCTATTAGAGCTACGCAAAACGCGTCAAAGCTAGGAGGGTAACACCCAAACCAAATCGACATGATAGAAGGGGCATATGATAGAGCTGTATATTCGTAGTTATATAGATTCATGATATTACACAGACTTACCGAAATTATCCGAAATACACCTTAAGCCTTGGCCGTAATGAAAGTCGAAAAATTACTTCAAACGATATTAAAACCTCTATTAACTGTAATTATTTACCTGAGTTACCTTTTTAGACGAAAATTGGACGTGATTATTAAGGGCGTTATAGTTCATTAGAAAATCCAAATAAAGGTATTCAAGCTCAAATGAAATATCACGCCTTACCTTACTGTCGTCTGCTATGAAATAAACTTTCTTACTGTCGTCTGCTATGAAATAAACTTTCTTACTGTCGTCTGCTATGAAATAAACTTTCTTACTGTCGTCTGCTATGAAATAAACTTTCTTACTGTCGTCTGCTATGAAATAAACTTTCTTACTGTCGTCTGCTATGAAATAAACTTTCTTACTGTCGTCTGCTATGAAATAAACTTTCTTACTGTCGTCTGCTATGAAATAAACTTTCTTACTGTCGTCTGCTATGAAATAAACTTTCTTACTGTCGTCTGCTATGAAATAAACTTTCTTACTGTCGTCTGCTATGAAATAAACTTTCTTACTGTCGTCTGCTATGAAATAGGGAATTCAAGGCATAATTGATTAGTTAAATTACAAAAATTAGACTTCATTTATTTAAAAACTAAACTGGTAAGTTTCTCATTTAGTAAATGCTTGTTAATTTGAAAGTATTCCGAAAACTAACTTCGCTGTAGTTTTTCCGTATCGCATATGACAATATCCCTAAAATGTAATGCTTTTTCTATGGGACGCTAACCCTAAAAAGGTGATTTTTTCGTTTAGCATTACAAACGGGTATCAAGTCATATCTACAAGGGCCTACCGGCCCTGTAGAATTCAATAATTCTCCATATTGAAACCGATCCTTTTTTAAGCGCGCCCAAGAAAAAAAAAATAAAGAAAGAAGTTAGAGACAACTGAACAATTGAAAATAATCATTTTCATTTTACATTTTGAGTAATTAGCACGTCGAAATATTTAAAACCAGGTGTTATAAATGCTTTTATTTTCTTCCGCAGTTGTTTGAAGGGGGTGGGTTTTTAATTTCATTTGGTTCCATTAGTCATCGGAGTGCTCGCAGAAGTAAACTACTTCAAAACATTTTACGAGAGTACAAAAAGCACATTTCATAGAAAGTTTACCATTGCTTTAAACTTTTCAAATTCGAGATGATTTTGCGGAATTTTGCGCCCTTGTTTGGTTTGGTGATTATTTTAGATACGGTGGTCGAATTTCGTGATTTTGTTGCAGACGCTAAAATAATTTTTTCAAGTTTGAGGTTTACTCTAAATTCGGTTTGGTTACTGTTTTTTTTTGTTCAACTATTTATTGAATTAAGATCTTTTTAATTACAGAAACGTGATAGAAGAAATCTTCGTCAAGCTAGGTAAGTGAATTATTCGTGAAAATATTAGGTAACTAATTTCGACGTTTAGTATTATTTTTACTGAAGTATCTCAACACTCGTACCGTGACTCTGAAGAGTACGGTTCTGGAAGTCATCATCTTGTACCATTAACTCGGGAGGACATGGTTCCCCAACCGGAGTTCTCTCCTGGTGAAGATAATGTAGAAGATATGTTAGATAGAGTTCTGGTTAATGCTACATCAATTGAACCTACAGATTTTGGTAAGATACTATTGTTTAAACTCTGATATACTTAGATTTTTGCTTACGTTTATTTGATTAGGGTTACGCGGAATGTGTTACTTCAAGATAAAAATCAATATTATCGGAACCCTAAGGTAATTAGGGGTTAGAAATCAACTGCGCAATCATGAAGCGTCTGTTACTAACAAACCCATACTTCCGAAGTTAGTTAATCCAAAGTGACAGTCGTTGATGTTTAACGCGGAATTCTGGGTAAATGGGCGCGAAAAATAATATTCGTATGGTTCATTTCATGATGGAGAAGTTGCTAAGCCTAAATTGAACTCTTTCAAATAAAGGGTGCAGTAGCTTGGCCTAAATTGAACATTTTCAAATTTAGGGTAACAGTTGCTAAGCCTAAATTGAATTTTTTCAAATTTAGGGTAACAGTTGCTAAGCCTAAATTGAACTTTTTCAAATTTAGGGTAACAGTTGCTAAGCCTAAATTGAACTTTTTCAAATTTAGGGTAACAGTTGCTAAGCCTAAATTGAACTTTTTCAAATAAAGTTCAAAGTTCAGCTAGCTACTTGGACCAAGTCATCTTGCGACTTATTGCCACTTATCTAACGCCTTTACAATGCATAGAGGGGTGGTGGCTAGCCCCTATGCCACAGCTAACCTACAGCGCCCTATACTAACTATTACCGTTAACCTCTGCAAGTTTTGATGGAAAGGAGAAACCGGGTTAGACCGCGGAGGAAAACTCCTTTAACAAGCGGGGAGAGAACTTGCAAACTCTACGCAGAAGGATTTCTTCCCAGATTTTTCACCCGGTGCCACAGTCCGGGATCGAACCCGGGATCCTTTTGCTGCGAGGCGAAAGCGCTAACCGCTACGCCACCCCACCGCTTTTAGGGTAACAGTTGC
Organism: Phalangium opilio; assembly: GCF_054372755.1. Taxonomy (NCBI): domain Eukaryota; kingdom Metazoa; phylum Arthropoda; class Arachnida; order Opiliones; family Phalangiidae; genus Phalangium; species Phalangium opilio. Next base: position 699,874 of record NW_028324243.1, read on the forward strand.
TAAGCCTAAATTGAACTTTTTCAAATTTAAGGTAACAGTTGCTAAGCCTAAATTGAACTTTTTCAAATTTAAGGTAACAGTTGCTAAGCCTAAATTGAACTTTTTCAAATTTAAGGTAACAGTTGCTAAGCCTAAATTGAACTTTTTCAAATTTAAGGTAACAGTTGCTAAGCCTAAATTGAACTTTTTCAAATTTAAGGTAACAGTTGCTAAGCCAAAATTGAACTTTTTCAAATTTAAGGTAACAGTTGCTAAGCCTAAATTGAACTTTTTCAAATTTAAGGTAACAGTTGCTAAGCCTAAATTGAACTTTTTCAAATTTAAGGTAACAGTTGCTAAGCCAAAATTGAACTTTTTCAAAAGAGAAACGGGTCTTAAGCCAAAATTGAACCGTTTCAGATTAACTTCGTTTTAATTAACTACTATCGCGGTGCAATCAAAATTATGATTTTAGGCTTATCTAAATTGGCTATGGGTTGGTTGTACAAGGTATTAGCTCGGGATTGGATGAGCACTTTTAACACTGGACTCCTAAATCGTCGTGCGTGAAACTGTAGATTGCTTTGACAGTTGGTTTGAAAAGTTCGTAAAGCGCGAACTTATTTTTAGGGGAGAGAATGTTTTTCGATATCGAAATTCATATCGCGCTGTTTTATTGATGACCATCAAATGCTAGGAAAATTTCAAAATTTACAACGTAACGGAGTACGAGACGAGCTTTTAACACCAGGTAATTATTATATTCTCGTTAAACTTGGAAATAGCGTAGATAAATTTTCAATAACCGAGTGCCATCTTTTAAAAGAATAATTAAGAAAGTGCCGCGATAAATGGGAAGAAATGGCACCATTCTGGTACCTTCCTAATGTTGTCTTGTTTTCGCTATTGTTTTTCAATTGTGGTCATTCAGGTAATTGTTCGAAATCTTGGTTCTCGTCGTTTTTAACTTCTCTGTACTACTAACGAACCTTTTGCGCGTTGTATCTTTTAGATGTTGTTAAACAGAAATTAAAGTTAACGTGTAAGAATTAATAATTAGTTATTTTTTAAATTAAACAACGGGGAGCCTATTCCGACTGGATCTTAATTTGTCTAAAAGTGTTCCATTTTTGGTGTATATAGTTCTCTCCGAACCTCAAACGTGGTCAGACGCGAGGGAGACATGTAAAAATCGAAATGGAGATTTAGCTTGCCTGACTAAAACTGATACGAATAGAATAGTGTCGGATACCAAAGGACTTTTTGCAGAGGACGAAAACATTAAAGTTTGGTCATTGGGCTTGCATTGCAAAAACGAGTAACGTGTACCCTTATTTTAAAGCTGAAATTTTTTTTTATGAATTTATAACAACAGGACTCTTGAACTGAGTGCTGGAGTTATAATACAAAGTGATAGTGGAACACTTCAATTCTTCCGTACAACCTTCGACAACTACCACTTATTGCCGTTTTACTGCCATTTGGATAATACAGGTCAGTTTTAGAATTATTAGACAACTTAGGTTGAAATACGTTTCCACTGATTTATTATTACCAAAAGACGAAACAACCACTATTAACGTTTCAACCGATACCACCACGGACATTGAATCAGTTGTCAAAACTACTGAAATGTTTAATAAAACCACTGCGTTTGAAACTACGATACCTGTTCAGGACACCACAACGCTCACTGCAGCGATAGATCTCACAACAACGGCACCCGTATGTTGCGAAACCATTTATGTTCGTGGCTTAACTTGGAACGCTACTTGCGATAATGGAATTTCAGAGCACCACTATGGCTGCTAGCACCACAATGGCTGCTGGCACCACAATTGCTGATAAAACCACGAAAATTGTATGTTGCAACGAAACAAAATCACGTGGTCTGACTTGGAAATATAATTGCGATGGTAAAGTGGTGCAAAAGTGTCCAGGAGATGATATAGGAAACGCTGTGTGGTTTTGCGACAGTACCAATGGTAAATGGATTCCAAGGACACCGGATTTGAGCGGCTGCCGATCTAAATCCGTTGACAAGTTACTTAACTCGGTATGAGAAAGAAAAACCAAAGCTTAAAAAACCATCGAAATATATTTCATTTTTATAACTAAGCTAAATACGTCGGATGTAACTGGAATGTACAGTACATTCTTAAACGCTGCGTCTCAAGCTAACACTGGCGGGGACATCATCTCAATTACAGACGTCATGAAAAATGTAACATCCTTATTGATCAAAGATGGTAACTTAACTTCGAACGAATGGTTGGATGTAGTTGAAAATGTGACGGATTCGGTAACTGATACCATGAATACATTCTTAAACTCAACGGAAAAGTGGACTGATTTACAAGAGGTATTTTCACGGACCTATATACCTTATTGATATATTCAGATCTTATTCTTTTTATTAGAAAGACAGAGTGACAACCGCGGAATCTTTACTGAAAACCTTCAATTCCGTTGGATTTGCATTAATACACGCTATGAATGACTCAGCAGAATCTACTCGTACAGTCATCAAGGGTAAAGTTTTGTTGCAAGCCATCAAACACGAAAAGGGTTGGTATGAAGACCAAGACCTGGTGCTACCTTTGGACGTAACCACGAACCGAGAATCGACTCTAACCTTAAAATCCGGGTTTGAGAATGATATACCAAGAATGGATGGTTCGAATTCCACTTTTGTATTGTTCACTAGTTTACAAAATATGCACGAGGTTTTAGTAGCACGTCATGGAAGGTAAGTTATGGTTAGGGCTTTTGGAATATTGGTAATGTGCAAAGGCGTATGCTTGTTATAGTTCATTGCCGAATCAGACTGACCGGACAAAGGTCAACAGTGCTGTTTTAAACATCAACTTGGTGGAAAATGAAACCATCTCGATACAATTATCGAAAAACGTCATATTCATAGTGACCCACAAAAATCTATCATCCGAAAATCCCGTTTGCGCATTCTGGAATTTTCGTATTAAAAACTGGGACATTGAAGGGTGCTCGATTGTGGACAGTAACTTGACCCACACTACTTGCGCTTGCGACCACTTGACCAATTTTGCCGTCTTGATGGACGTACACGGGGTTTTGGGCGGGATGTCCGAATCAAACAAAATGAACCTAAAGGTCATCACGTTTGTTGGCTCCGTCGTGTCCATTGTTGCCTTGACCATTTGCATTCTGTTGACCACTTTCTTTAAGCAGTTATGGTGCATTCGCAACATGATACATCGTAACCTGTCAATATGTCTACTGGTATCAGAAATTATACTGTTGGTTGGATTGGATCGTACACAAAACATAGTAGGTCCTAAATCCCGATTAATTTACGAATACTGAAGCGTAAATGTTTTATTTGCGGCGTAGGTTTTATGTTCAATTATCGCTGGTTTGATGCACTATTTTTTCTTGGCCGCGTTCTTCTGGATGTTCCTCGAGTCTGTTTATATTTATATTCTATTGTGTGTTGTTTTTCAACCACGTAGACCCTTTACCGAAAGGTATTACTTGTGCGGATATGGTAAGTTTATTGTTTATATAAACTTCGTTTCCGGAAGTTGACTTCATGGGTTGATTTCTCAGGTATGCCTTTAGTTATTGTCGGTATTAGTGCTGCTATCAGCCCTAAGAGTTATGGTACCAAAAAACAGTATGTTTTTTTTAATTATTAAGAATTAGGCCTAATCTCTGACCCTTGACCTAAAGACATGATATTTCGCAGTTGTTGGTTATCAGTCGATAATGGTATGATATGGAGTTTCACTGGTCCTGTTTTAGTGATAATCACGGTATGGTTCGCGGTTTTTGCTAAAAATTATCAATCCTTAATAATTCAAATTTATTGTAGATTAACTTCATAGCCTTATTTTATACCTTATGGACGGCTGTTGTGGTTTCTAAGAAAACCACTGACAATAAGAAAGCCGCTAGGTATTTACACGGAGCTTCTATTAACAGGGAGAGGAAACTTCCTTCCCCTCAAGTACTGTAAAGGCCCTTAGGAAACGTAGACACTATTTGTCCATAAAAAGGGGCACATTTTTAATCCCCCCCTCGGTTTTCACTGGTAAAAAATTGGAGCCTATGTAAACAACAAAGATGGCCGCCTTCACTCGTTCGTAGAAAGACATAAGCCTCGGACTTTTTAATGTTTAATTGCTATAATAATTGGTACAATTTTAAAAATTAAAATGGATTGCGATTACAATCAGTTAGTTTGTAAAAAGGGGAAGAAGAAGAAATGTGTTTACGGAAGCTGGAGAAGCGATTCACGATATAAATCGTCCTTTTATGGCCAGGAATTAAAGTTTGTAGTCCGTACCTTTTTAGTCTTAGCAGGGAGAGAGGCTTTTGTCTCCATTTGTATAGTCACAAAACCTTTATTTTCAACATAATCACGGAGCTTAATATAATCTGGATTTGTTCAGAGCACAACGGAGCTACACGACCACGTTCAACGTTTTCAAACTTTCAACGGCGGTCGCGTAAGCCTTGTCTACAAGCAGGCGTCGCGTTCCTCCAACTTCCTTACGACAAGAAAATGACGTCAGACTTTGTTTACTTCGGCTCAGGGTGCGCGCGAGGAATGAAAACGGTGCGCAGAACTGAGGTACGCTAAGAGCGAGGGGGAAGAGACCGAGTTTCCTCTCCCTGTAATAGAAGCTCCGTGGTATTTATAAGTTTTCATTCAAGGCTATTTAGAGGTCATGATGGCAATTTAATATATATAAATGTAGAAAATGGATTTATGCCGCGTTAACTCTAATTCCTTTGCTGGGATTAACATGGAGTTTCGGGTTTCTTTTCTGGAAGGATTCCTGTTTGACTGGAGCTTACGTATTTACGATTCTGAATTCACTTCAGGTAAGTGTAACCATAAACTTATAAGATATGTTCCATAAGCATGACATTACCTATACTGCGTAATGCTAGAGAGTAGAGACTTACTGAGAGCTAATTTGAACTACTGACTACACTTAGTTTTTTTCTTATAACTATTTTACAGGGATTAGCTATCTTTGTGGTTCAAGTGGCCATGAACAAAAAAAATTGTCGATCTAATTCAATGGACCATACTGAGCCTTTGTAAACGAATAAAACTGAAACCAAAACCGAGATCAGTAAGTCAAGTAAGTTGTTATTGGTGGCGGGTTCCCCAAAATGAAGCAATCTGATTGAATCCTGATTTGTTCAGAGTACTTCTAATACCCGTACCACCCCAACATCATACATTGGTACAAGTAGGCGCGCTAGCATCCAAACCACAAGTACTTTCTGCGCGGAAACCCCGATTTTGATTCTAAGGGGTATCGGAACAACCATTAACAAAAGCTTGTCTCGATGCCGATCTTGTGAGCTCAACAAGGAGAGTCGCGGATCCCAGCAGAGTGTCGGGTCTAACGGTATGGGTTTCGTTAACAAACCAGATGTACTTAGACGTAATGATAACGAGACAACTGATTCTAGTGTGGTATAATCAATTCCAATAGTGTCATTGTCTGCATAAGATATGTTCCATAAGTATGACACTACCTAGACCTACGTCTCTTCGTGACAAACTTATGGAACATATCTTATGAACTTATGTTGTCTCTTATATATTCTTAAACCGAATTTTCGTTTTGAAAATTACTATTTCCAAGAATTAATAAAGTAATACAACATAAAAGTGTTTAATTTTGAATCAAGACAAATGTTGGGTGTTTCAATCTCGTACCTTGTACCGGAAATAGGTAAGTAAAGAAGGAACAAAAATTGTAGCGCGACATAAGATAAATTAATAAAAAATGTCTTCGTGGCAAAGACTAGAAAAAGTAAATGATAAGAGAACAAAATGGAATGACCGAAGTAACAGATATTAAATTTTTTCAGTTTAAAGACATGATTATAAAACATCAATTATTTAAAAAAAAATACTTATCTTCGTTTTTTTCACCAAAATTACATTTGCATTGTTTACGAAAGACAGGTTATTCATTCTATATATCATTTTTGGTATTAACAGTTTTCGAATGTAAAGGATTAGAATAAATGTCCGAGTATGGATATGGTTTATTTTTAAAGGTTCCTCTTTTCGAACTTAAGAGAAAACGTTGTTTAAAACGACTAAATGCTACCGAAGTTAGAAATTTTATCTTTCATCATGATTGACATTTTAAACGCCACTTTAGGGTTGGTTTTGCGGGGTGTGACCCAAAATCCCCCCAGACAAAATCCCCCCGGACAAAATCCCCCCAAACCATAAGTAACGGACAAAATCCCCCCAAAACTCCTACTAGATGGACAAAATCCCCCCAAAATTCCTACTTGATGGACAAAATCCCCCCAAAATCATATTTAATGGACAAAATCCCCCCAAATCATATTTAATCGACAAAATCATTCCAAATTATATTTAACGGTTAGGTTTGGTTAGGTTTGGTTAGGTTAGGTTAGGTTAGGTTTGGTTTGGTTTGGTTTGGGATTTTGTCCTACATTGGGGGATTTTGTCGCATTGGGTTAAATGGGGGGATTTTGGCCGGGGGGATTTTGGCTGGGGGGATTTTGGTATACAATCGGTTTTGCGCCTGCATTTATACTACCACGATTCGATTCGGTCCCATTTTTTGGGTCGACGATTTAAAATGTTTTATAAATCAATCATTAAAATTTGGATAAAAGATATTATTAACAAAAAAACGTTTGGTATATTATTGAGTGCGTGAGAGCTGTTTTAAAAGTTGTGATTGAATTAGTTTGGTATGACTTCGACTTGCTATTTATGAGCAAACGTATAACACGAAACACGTAACTGGACACCGACAAATGGTGGGCTGTTTTTATTTCACTATTGGGCATAGTTTCCAGTATTAAAACGTATTGTAGTTCAAATTAAAAGCTGCAATCCATTTAAATATCACTAACGAGGAAATGTTTCTATCATGGCCTACACTGGAAATCTAGCTTTAAATATAAACGATGTCGCATGTATCTGTTGTATAGTAAAGATTTGACACGAACCATTTTGAAAAGAATGGAAAATTCATGATTCAAAATTTTTGGGCAAATGTAATTTTGGTGAAAAAAAAGAAGATAAGTATTTTTTTTTAAATAATTGATGTTTTATAATCATGTCTTTAAACTGAAAAATTTTAATATCTGTTACTTCGGTCATTCCATTTTGTTCTCTTATCATTTACTTTTTCTAGTCTTTGTCCACGAAGACATTTTTTATTAATATCTGTTCCTTCAGTCTTCATTTTAATTAAGATTGTTAAGAAACTGTTGCATTTTTAAAATTTGCACTAAGCACAAACATAAATATAGGGGAGCTTAAGCATAAGGGACCTAATATTGCTAGTTAGTGACTAATGCTTTCAGGTACCAGTTAATCAGTTATCACCAGTGAGATTAATTTATCACTGAAAACATCAAATTTTCATAATAAAATTAGTTTGGCCTTTCTTTATCCCCTGGCTTTGAGTATTAAAATATTTAAAATAACTCTGAGAATTATCTAGAATCATTTCTACTGATATTTCAAATTCAGAAGAATCAGAGTCATCGTTTTGAGTCTTTCAGATGATGGCTTGGACTAATGTTACTGGTTTTCGGTTTTCGTTGTAGCAGTCTAACTGATACAAAGTTTCTGCCTGACAGCATAGCCCACTCGATCCGCGCTCATGGACGCAAGCTGCTCGCGCTATAGAGAGCTTTCAGTTGGAGAAGGAGATGAGCCTCGTGACATCATTTACGCTGCCATATTGGTGGCTTTAAAGCAGTAATGAAGCTGAGACCACCCAATATGGCTACCAGAACAGCGGTAAGACTTGGGAGGGTGTGACGTACTACAATCCCATCTGAAGGCTCTCTATTTAATAATAATTGACCAGGTCACGTCGTCTGCTAAACTTAGGGATTGGACAATTATACTTTTTGAGTTAATGTCTGGACTCTGGTTACCCTTGAATTTTCTTAGTGGTCCCGTGGTTTAATTTTTAAACTGGTCATTTGCCCTGTGCCACCTCCTTATTTCCCCCACTGGACAAGGAAGCATTTCTCATAAAGGATAATGGCCATCATTGTTGTGTAAGAGACAGCCTGGCAGCCCCGTATTTGTTTACCCTGTCCATAGCCCACTCGATCACGCGTAACACGACGCAAGATGCAGAGGGCAAAGCAGCGTCCGTGAGCATGGATCGAGTGGGCTATGCCCTGCCTGGCCAAGTCAGCTGACTTAGGTGAAATATTCATTACTTCTATGCGACTTAATTCTAGACATTCTTGAACGAATCATCTTGTAAACATTTTATAAGACAGGCTTCTGCCGCTGGGTTTTTTTCTGAGCCAAATTTGCTTCTTAAATTTAAAAAAATTAATTTCAACCTTTTTTCCTCTCTTCAGAAATTTAATAATGATAGTGTGTTACATATTTATCCAAAATTTATATTAATTAATTAATACACTGTACATCGCCTTAATTTGTAATTTCCCGCTTGGAAGAGGCTGAATTAAAAATATTGATTTGGAGACAGGGATTAGTGATAGTGTGATTGAATCTATCATTCATTTTACCAGCAAAAAACGTATCTTCGTAGCGGTAACCGTTGGCTGCTGGCACCAGTCTAGAAACCAGGGAATGACCCCTTCTGCGTAGTTTGAATTAATCTACTTTAAACATCAAAAATGTATCTAATTTAAACAAAAAGGTTTATTCTAAATAGCGGTTATAAATAGTAATTAAAAACGCAACTGTTACCTAATAAAAATGATTGCAAGAGCCGGGATAAAAAACATTGGTTGGTTTGTTGACAGGGTTTAGTGATCGTGTGATTTAATTATTCAATTATATTACCATTAATTTAAACCAATAAAATGATCTACATAGTGGTTATCGGTGGCACCAAATATAATCTGCACAGTTATCGTTGGAAAAATGGCCATTGTTTACTGTTTTGAGGTTATGTTAGAATAAGCACTAAATAATTAAAATTTAAATTGTTAACCTATAAGAATTATTCGAAAAGCGTCATTTAAAAATATTGTATGATTTGGTGACAGGGTTTAGTGACAGTGTGATTGAATCTATCATTTATTTTACCAGTAAAAAACGTATCTTCGTAGCGGTAACTGTTGGCTGGTGGCAACAGTCGAGAAACCAGGGAACGAACCCTTGTGCGTCTTTTGCATTAATCTACTTTAAACAACAAAAATTGATTTAATTTAAACAAATTACCTAATTAGCGGCTATCGTTGGCCGATGGCACCAGGTGAAACACCTTAAAACGTCTCTCTCTACATACAATCAGCTGTATTTAAATTTTGACCGAGGCTTAGTGAAATCAGTGAATTTAAAAATTATCGGCTAAATCCTAAATTTAAATTCTTTTGAATTAAATTATAATAAGGTTTAACTTACGAAATTAAAATAAAATGAGGACGAATTAACCCCTTCTTTTATGTGAAAAGTTAAAAAATTCGCCTTAAGCTCGTGTTATAACCACACGCGTTGTCTAAACAAAAATCTTTGCTCAGTCGCTCTATTAGCGGTAAAACAGCGTAAGTCCAACAGTACGTTTCTCTATGATTTTAGCTAGGATTAAACCACGTAAGTCCAACAGAATAAAAGGTCGTAAGTTTAAGTACGTGCTTAAAAGTACAAAAAGTAATACTTAATATTAATTGTTTTCAATAAAACTTCGAAAGGCACCAGTTTAATGTTCAACCTTTCATTTAAAACCATTTTCAGACCTATCGAATAAATACTCTTCAAAAAATGGTCGAGACCATTTGGCTATCACAGCAAACATTTCCCATGTTATTCCTATGGGAAAATTTCCCTTTTTTTTGCCAAAATGTCTTAATTTTTTTATGGAAATGAAAACCACCCTTAGCAACTTTATTTTCTATGAAAAAACTAATGGAGGGATCTCTTTGAAATTTTAACCACATATTAAGGGTCCGAATTTTAGTTCAGTGGAATTTTTTCAAAACAATTAATACAATACAAAAAAAAACTACATCCAAACAAAAAACCCTCCTTATACATTAAGAGCAGTATGAGGTCTTATCTAAGAGAGCGACCGCTCTCTCAGAATATTTGAAACAACCGTAACGGATATGTTGTACCTCTGCTTCTCTCATATCTTAATTGGAACGTCGTATGAACTCACCTTTAAGATAAGATTGAGCTAGGCCCTAGAGCAATTTTTATTGATAAGCTTTATTGAATATAATCTTCAAGAGTCGGGAAAGCGTTTTTTTCTGGGGGCCCGATGAGCGCCAACTGAAATTAACTTGGGAAAAGTACTCGTTTAAATTTACCCGAATAAAAATTAATTATGGTATTTGTTAAACCTAATTGGATTTGTTCGGTATTATTGATATGAGTTCAGGTAAGTTTTAGATAAACAAGTTTTCGAATTAAAGTTAAGTCGAATTAATTTTTATGAGTTCGTATTTAGTTAATTCTGCCGCGTTTCCTGATGGCTATCAATGAAAGGGCCAAGGTATATTTCGGAAATAGCGAACAACGTAACCCTCTGGTTCCCAAGTGGTCACGTAAACATGCGCTGATGTAAACATGGAAATTAATTTACTAATTAAATTACATAACGACACTGTCCTCCTGGATTAACCAGCACCACTGTTTCTCATATTTATGGATTAAACAATCCACTGTTGGTAACGAATATTTTATAAATTTATAACGTAACAAAACATACTGACTGGTTTAATAGGATAAAAATCGTTTTAACGAATGATGTTGTCCTCTACGTTCGTTGAATTTCAGGAACTATATCACACACTTTCACATTTAGTGAGATTAAAAAATAATGAAACCCTATATACCTCATATGGAAATGTTGAATTAACTGCGCTTACGTAAACACCACTGTCTTAACTGCCAAAGCGAAAACACATTAAACTTTTTCTCATCTTTGCAGTAGTATTTTAAAGTTCCCGAACTTTTTTTTTTTTTTCCACCGACTAGCACTAGTGCTTAGCCGTTAGGCCTTGAGCACCAGGAAGAATTGAGCGGGAGACCCTACGCGGCCCAGCACTGACGGGGGCCGCTAGGTCGTATGTGTGTAAGCAGGGAAGGAAATGAGGTTTACTTGGGAGGCGACGGAAGGTGGCATTGGGGTAAGTCACCTCCGGCGGACACGGGACAGGCGGCACCTATAGGGTAGGAACGCCGACATGTGTCGTATTCCCTCAAACTTTGCCGCCCAGAAGCTTGGCTTACAGGAGCGCGCCACACTCCCGGCTTCCCGAACTTTTCACAAGGTGAAACACGATCTTTGATGTTACTTATGGTTTCTTTTTACCCTTGGAACCAGTTTAGAAACCAGGTAACAAACCCTTGTGCGTAGAGTTTGCATTAATCTATCTTAAACAAAAAAAAATTATCTAATTTGAAGAAAAAATTATTCTAATTAGCGGTTATTGTTGGTCGATGGCACTAATATATAATAAAAATTTAAATGTTACCTAATAAAAATTATTGGAAGAGCCGGAATAAAAAATATTGGTTGGTTTGTTGACAGGGTTTAGTGATCGTGTGATTTAATCTATCAATTATTTGACCACTAATTTAAACAAACAAAATGATCAGATATAATCTCTGTAGATTTTATCGTTGGCAAACTGGCCATTGTTTATTGTTTTCCTTGGTAACGTTAGAATGGGCGCAAAATAATTGTTACCTAGTACAAATGATTGGAAGGTCATGAATTAAAAATATTGGTTGATTTGGTGACAGGGTTTAGTGATAGTGGGATTGATCTATCATTTATAATACAAGCAATTTAAACAAAAAACTTATCTTCATAGCATTTATCGTTGGCTGGTGGCTCCAGTCGAGAAACCAGAGAACGAACCCTTGTGAGTAGTTTGCATTAATCTACTTTAAACAACAAAAATTGGGTAGAATTTTACTTTATCTAACTAACCCAACCAACACTTGATTCTGATTAAATAGACCACGGGGAGTTCGAAAAAAATAGTGAAAAAATTCTAAACCCGCCGCTAGTTGGTCAAACATTTTTTTGAAAATTTGAAAATTGCATGTACTTACCGCCATTAAGACCGCTACGCGCCTAAACGCCTTCTGCCCTCAATCTTGAAAAACTACTCGGGGGGTAAATGTAATATCAAGGACTCGCGACGGAAAAATAGCTATGAAATTTTAAACACCCGCTGAAACATTTACAATTCTCATATCAGGGTAGAAAAATATTTGAAGCAAGCTAAAATTTTAAAAATAAACAACGATATTTTGCTAAATTGCGGAGATTATTTCGGAAGTAAATGAAGATGCACAACAAATTATGGAAAAGGCGTAACAATATTTGGGAAATAAATGAAGATAAACCACAATATTTTGGAAAAGGCATAATATTATTTGGGAAGTAAAAGAAGATAAACAATAATATTTTGGAAAAGGCGTAACATTATTTGGGAAGTATATGAAGATAAACCACAATATTTTGGAAAAGGCGTAATATTATTTGGGAAGTAAATGAAGATAAACAATAATATTTTGGAAAAGGTGTATGTTGTTTATCATCCCAAATAATGTTACGCCTTTTCCAAAATATTGTTGTTTATCTTCGTTTACTTCCTAAATGCCTTTTCCAAAATATTATTGTTCATCTTCATTTACTTCCCAAATAATATTACGCCTTTTCCAAAATATCGTGGTTTATTTTCATTTACTTCCCAAATAATGTTACGCCTTTTCCATAATTTGTTGTTTATCTTCATTTACTTCCGAAATAATCTACGCAATTTAGCAAAATATCGTTGTTTATTTTTAAAATAAAACAAATACTTTCAACCCTGGTATGAGAATTGTAAATGTTTCAGCGGGTGTTTAAAATTTCATAGCTACATTTCCGTCGCGAGTCCTTGTTATTATATTTACCCCCCCCCCCCCGAGTAGTTTTTCAAGATTGAGGGCAGAAGGCGTTTAGGCGCGTAGCGGTCTTAATGGCGGTAAGTACATGCAATTTTCAAATTTTCAAAAAAATACGTTTTATATGGTCCCTTTTCTTTTGTTTTCGAATTAATAAAAATGAAATAATTAATTTATTCGCATGAGCTAAACGCTTCACTCTACTGCAATTTCCCGCCATTACTTCGATCTATTCACAGAACTTATCCCACGTGACAAAGAAAAGGTCGTGGATTGGTTGTGCGTCGCCTACGCTGGCGAGATCGACGCAAAAAGTTCAACATTTTCAACTTCGTTCTCTCTCTCGCCAGCTTCGTCGAGTACGCTGAGCGCGGAAAATTTCGAAGTGCGAACAGCTGGTTTTCTCGGCGTGATTGGCGAGCGTAGCGAACGCAGCGAACTTAGCGCAATTTTTGGCCTAGTGCGGACATACCTTTAAGCTCGAGCATAGGCAGAGCGGACGACACATTGTCTAAACAAAAAACCATAGACATTAGAATGCTATAATAAGCCTAGACACACTTATCGGAAGAGAAACACGCGCTTTTTGGATACCGAATTTACGCTATTAACCCATTTTATATGCTATGGGGAAAAACAAGACGTTGGCCACCTAGCGGCGGACGGAGAAACTAAAAATCAAAATAATTCCAAAAAGGCGGTAAATTTATGTTGCATTTTCTGTATTTTTAAAAGAGATGGCATAAAAATAGACAAATTATGTTAAGAAAGTTTGATTTTATTAAGATATAAAAGCATTTGCTATTTATTTATGTTGCATTTTCCGTATTTTTAAAAGAGAAGGCATAAAAATAGACAAATTATATTAAGAAAATTAGGTTTTACTAAGATATAAATGCGTTTGCTATTTATTTATGTAAATTTCAATTAAATAAAAGCCAGAATTTGGCACATATACAGACAGGTGAAGTAGAATCACAAATAATTACACTTTGCGAGCATGAGGTTTCTTAATGTGTGGTGATAAACATAAAATAATTATATAATTTATTTATTTCGACTCTTACTTACAAGCCTGAGGGCTAATTTCATGTCACACAGGTATCGATATTTTACTCTTATTACTACTTTTATAGAATGGACTATACTGTAAATGACTCGCTACCATAAAGCGGTGAACTTAGTACCTAGTAAGTGGTGTTCATATTGGATTTGTGTCATTTTTACTTGGAACAATAACTATGTGAGGCCTACCATAAACCACAGAGGCAAGCCTGCTTGTGGTTTTTTACTTGTTTTGCATTGGCACAGAAAGTCTACTTGAGACTTGTGTAGACCGAATAGTAAAAGTGAATAATACGAGAGTTAATTTAACGGCTTGCAATAAAACAGACACACACCAAAGCTTATATACGTATGTAAAATTAGTATGATAAAATAAATTGAATGATGAATTTTCATTGGCCAAATGTTAAAGGAACAATATAAAACTTGACACAAATGTTTAGATAGAAACTAATATTGAGTACCTTTATCATCTATACTAGTATACTCTAACAATTTTTACCAATCCAGACAATTACCAAGTGGTAGTATAAACACTAGATAAAAACACTTATTTTAATAAATACTCGGATAATATATGTTAAATGACTAGCTGTCATGCTGCTTCGGACAAGAACCTTTGGACTCAGTCATTTAATCACAAAGAATATTCTGACAGAGTAGTGCTCATCGAGAATAATCAACTAATACTCTTAAAACAACTTTGGTAGGCCTAAATACTCTTAACTCATTCCTATAATAGGTTTATTAAAATGTAGATATTCGGTAAACAAATCAATAAGAAAACACAAAACTACTAGTACTACTTAAAAAGAACAAACTTTGAAGAATGTCACAATCTGGAAAACTAAGACCAGTTTATCAAGGCTAGCGATAGTTAATGATGACACAATAACTTTGTTTTTTTAATTAAAAGATTTAATGAATCCAGTTGAAAAGTGTACATAACGATTGAATAAAGAGTTTAACAATTTAACACAGAGACACATTACATTGCAATCACGACCCAAGATCTCCCAAAAACGTCTTTATAAATCCCAGATAATTGTCTTCCTTTAACCACGAAATTGTTGTTGCCAAGAAGTAAATACCTTTAAGATATATTTAACAAGATGGTCTAGCCCATAATTAAGCCACATCGTTTACGTACTCTCGCTATCCCTACTACAATAAATATACTTCTAGTGAAATATCCCCTAATATACCAGTCAGAGGGAATAATTTTTCAATGGCTGCTTGGCAAAGAGAATCAAATATCGCCAACGCCCGTTACTAAATTACTAATACTACCACTACTACTCAGGTAAAACTATTAATCCCATCGATACCTTGTAGCTAAGAAGAAACTAAAAAGATTTCTAAAGCGCGCTTCTAGAATTCTTGCCCGTTCGGACTTTCTTTTAAAATTCTTCTCGATTTGAGGAGAAATACACGTAAATTCTAATAAAAAACACCATTCTACACATAACGTCGGTATTTACTTGCTTTTGCTTCTTAAAAATCCCCCTCCATTTCTTTGAATTTTGAAATCGGGGATCGGGGTGATTGATGGCGTGAAACCCTTATTGTCCACGGGTGAGCGGAATTTTAAAGGGAGTATTAAACCTTCCATTTAAATTAAGGCAATACCATAGTCCTCTCTCTCGCTTTAAATATATCGAGCAAACGTAAAACACAATTCTCAATGTTTAACTTTGCTAGTACAAATAAATCCAATGCTTAAACTAACAATTATAATACCCTTCCTTTTAAAATACACGAACGAAATATATCACCTCACCCCAATTCTCTCCCATTCACTCTCCCTTCAATGACGACCGAAAAATTTTATACTGTCTAAGGCAGTTCACTTTCACGACGCCCCCACCACCACCACCATACTTATGATACCGAATGTAAACTTATACCATATACTGCTCCATATACTTTTGGTACCGAAGAACTGGTTTCTCTCCATTTCTTCACCCATTTCTTCTCTTGACGAAAAAATCTCGGATTTCACATGAAAGCTTCTTGGCTATTTGGATAGCATGCTTGCATTGTGTGCGGTTGGGCCGGGGTTCAAATCCCGACCCGGCCTCGAAAAAATTTCTTCATTAAATTAAATTTAGAAGTCCACCTGGGGATTGAATAGTCGACTATAAGGAAGAAAATCTTTTCTAGCGTCGTTCAAAAATGACGAACGATACTGCCAAAGGTGGGACTGTGGCACTACTACTACTACTACGGCCCCAGTGAAACTAATAGCCACATCGTTTATATACGATGTGGCTAAAAAGACCAGCTTTGTTATAGTCTGTCAAACGAAAGAAGAGCCCTGAGAAATTTGTCCAAATTGGTGTCGCCACCATCGACCCCATAGTACTTTATCAACTTGTTTTGTTTTGTCAATAGTCGTCTGTAATATAGTCTGCTATAAACAGATAGGCTTAATCGCAATAGAACCAATACATTTTGCAATATATATTTAATATGTTTATGTGTCATGGTTTTTAACGATCATCGAGTATTAAAGAATATAAAACAAAATTAACGACAAGACACCAGTTTTATCTTTGTTGAACTAGCATTGCAATATATTTTAATGACATAATAGCAGACTATATTACAGACGACAATTGACAAAACAAAACAAGTTGATAAAGTACTATGGGGTCGATGGTGGCGACACCAATTTGGACAAATTTCTCAGGGCTCTTCTTTCGTTTGACAGACTATAATATTATTTGAAAAGGGAATTCTGAGGGTATCAGTATACACTGATACCCTCAGAATTGGAGTAGCTCATTGATACTGATTTAGCGATGCTGCCATCGTTTACCAAGCATATGGTTGATGATATGTAACTAGGCTTCCAGCATGATAGTATCATCTCAACGCTTTGATAAAACGAATTGATACGATTTATTTTACTTTTCGTCAACACAAAAACCACTAAAAACATTTACAACGAAATTAATAGAGAAACTCTAACGAAAAACCTACCTTCCCCCTAAGTAGTTAAGCCTTTCACAAGGGCAGTAGCCCTAACTTGAAAAGAGATGATTTTGCTTTATAATAAATTATATATTTCTCTCTTTAAGGAGAAAAACTACTAAAGTTGCTTACCATTTATTTTCTTTTATCTTGAACATTAATAATTTAATTCACTTGAAAAAGTAAATAATAATGCCCAACAGTATAATTAAACTGTATTTTTTATACACTCGGCATTTTTCGTTCGTGACGCTGGTGCGCATGACTTAAAATAAGTTAACCAATCATATTCCAGCATTAAATTAAAAAAATATATTTTAGTTACCGCCGCCGCCGCATAGTGTCGCGTGGCCTTTTTTCCCCATAATGACATAAAATACATAAATGCTGTGACGTCAGCAACAATCGGCCTCAATTGCGGGAACTCAACAGTGACTCTATGCAAAAAAACTTCGCTCTATTAGCGGTAAGTCCAACAGTACGTTTCTCTATGATTTTAGCCAGGATTAAACCACGTAAGTCCAACAGAATAAAAGGTCGTAAGTTTAAGAATGTGCTTAAAAGTACAAAAAGTATTACTTAATATTAATTGTTTTCAATAAAACTTCGGAAGGCACCAGTTTAATGTTCAACCTTTCATTTAAAACCGTTTTCAGACCTATCGAATACATAGTCTTCAAAAAATGGTCGAGAAACTTTGGCCATGACAGCAAACATTTCCCATGTTATTCCTATGGGAAAATTTCCCTTTTTTTGCCAAAATGACTGAATAATTTTATGGAAATGAAAACCACCCTTAGCAACTTTATTTTCTATAAAAAAAAACTAATGGAGGGATGTCTTTGAAATTTTAACCACACATTAAGGGTTCGAATTGTAGTTCTGTGGAATATGTTTTCAAAGCAATAACCATAATAGGAAAAAAGTTACATCCAATCAAAAAACCACCCTTATACATTAAACGCAGTATGAAGTCTTATCTAAGAGAGCAACCGCTCTCTCAGAATTGTCATACTTACGCAAGGTAATAGAGTTTTCGAAATTATAAGAGCCTCATAACCCGATAACTCTCTCCATAAATACGTGTATGTTGTTATGGCGTATAGTATAGGCATAAATCAGATTTGGGGCGAGATCTACTATGATATTCTTCTTTTTTGGAATAACAGAGGTTGCCTTTTTTTCTGACGCCGTGTAGGCTTTCATAAAGCAAATAAGCTAGTACTTCTACATCATCGGTTTAGAGATTTCAACTCTCTTTCCACAAGCTCGTAGAAAATACCCTGTCGACGTAAACTTATAAAGATTATTAAGGATTTATTTGCGCTCAGGTATCTTTAGTACCATATTTCAAATTAAACGTTTCCAACTTTTATGACTTTTTTGAATGTTTATTCTACATAAATTAGAAACTTTCCACGCTCTCCGGTGCAGTTGCACTAAGAGGTCCAGATAAAAATTAGCCATTAATGTCAATTTTAAAGTGTAAAGCGTATGCGATAGCAGTTTAACAATATTTTTTTTTTATTTTACACTCTCCAATATAGTCAATAATATCCCATAAAAACCAGTGGTCACAAAATACTAGCACATCTCCATACAAGAGGTATTGCACTGTAAATTGCATTGTTTTGGTGAATTTCCACACCCGTACAACGACTTCACAATTAAACATGGACATATCTGACTGGAAGCGTTATAGCCGAAAATTTGAACTCTGGATCTTTAAGGTGATAAATCTTTTAAATCAAAATGAGAAAAAACATAAGAAATAGAAAAAAACATTTTGTCTCAAGAAATCCGCTTCAAAGTTACGGGTGTACATACCTTGTTTGTAATAGTAGTTTTGGTGTGTTAGTATGGTTCACGGGTAGTTGAGCGGTTTTCAAAAGAGCGTTTTGGAATAAAGCGGTTCCTAAAACAGCGGTTTGCAAAACCGCGTACAAGCAAAACCGCGGTTGCTGTTTCCGCGTTTCTCAATACAGCGCTATTTCCCAAAACAGCGGTTGCTGTTTCCGCCCAAACTGTGATTGATAGGGAGGGAAATATCTATTATAGGACAAAGAACAATATTATGCAAAAAGGAGTAATGTTATATCGGAAGTAAATATAAAATATAATTTTTTGGAAAAGGCATATTATTTTGGGAAGTTAATGAAGATAAACAACAATATTTTGGAAAAGGCGTACTTTCGTACGCTCAAGATATAAACGCTGTAATCAAAATGCGTTAAAACGAGAAATGGCTATAATGGCAAACGCGTTTATGAAAAAGCCGTTTTGGACAATGCTGTTTTGATAACACGCCCAATCGATAACATACCGTTAGTATTATCAGAAGCTAATAGAAAACAAGCTTCTGGTATGATATTCTACGGTTCGGGCTACCTAAATAAATGAGAAATATTATACCATAAAGGACTTAGACCATCGATGGGGATTTCTGGGCAAGGAGTTCAAGGCCTATACTAAGAAAAGATTATAAAATAAATATGGAAAAATTAGAAGCAAATCAAATTTGATAAATATTTTGTCATTTCAACGGAAACTTACAATCCCAGAATTTTATAACAAGTTTACTATAACAAAGATCACTATGTATTAGCAAAACAGTTTTTCAAAATAAAGATCAATTAAATGTTAAAATAAAATACGTGCAATGTATTTAAACGGTTTTGTTTATTTAGTTAATATTAAATCAAAGTTACAAATCAATTGCTATTTCCTGATTTTTGTTTCGTCTTCGAGACTTTATAAATCTTCGCCTAATTAATTTATGTATCGCAGACAACCAGATTTACGTAAAACAATTGATTATTATATCCGTGACAAGAGTATCCATTAATTTCGACGTTGTTTTCTAATCTGCCATAGGGCATGTCCAGGCACCTGTTAGCCCCTTTCCCTTGGATTAGTACAGCTGGACCACTGGGTACTCTTTCTTTTATAACCCATTCTTGATTATCAGAGTTTGCAAAATCATTGAACGACAGGTCAAGTGAATCTCTGTCCCCTGGAAAATTATCGAATACGCATTGAATATAAATCCGCTCACAGAATTTAAAGGAACAATCAAGTAACAAAACATTATAGCTTAAAAAGAACGGCCTTTTTTAAATATGAAAGGAAAAATGTTAAAAAATAAGATCTCTTATTACAAATTAATTAGAATTTAATTAGTCTTAAAAACGAGGACCTCTGCGTCACCATTGGTTTAGTGGCGTCTACCAAATCGAACCACTTACCCCTACCATACTATCCGCCGGTGAGAATTCAACCAATCTAGTTGAGGTAAGAGGTTAGGTTTTGCAGGCGCCTCTAAACCAATGGCTGCGCAGCAGTCCACGTCTTTAAGACTAATTAGGCCTAAATGTTAATTATTTTGTATTAAGAGATAATTTTTTTGTTATTATTTTTCTTTTTATATTTAGAAGGCCGAAAACGTTTCGTTTAAGTGAAACGACCTTCATGAAATGAAAATCTAACGCGTTGAATCTCGAATTTAAATTCTGATTTATTCCTATCAATTTGCATTTGAATGTTGGCGTTTAAAATATCTTAGTGGACTTTCGCTTTGTTAGCAAAGGCTTTCAGTTATTTTACGAAGGTGGTACTTACAAGATAAGAATTGATCTTTGTCGATGTTCTGAATATTATAGGTGTTTTCGGCTACTTTTAAAAAGCGGAATTTTTGTACAGGTATCCCTAAGTAGTCAAACTGAACTAATTTCGTCAAATCGCTCGCTCGAGTCAGGGCTCTCGAGCTATCTTTACTTATAATGGCATAGCATTTCTCCTGGGTCTCTTTGGCATGAATCGTACTTGCGAGCGTCAAAATCAAAGTCATAATCAACATCATCTGCAAATTATTAAATCCAAACGTTCAATGTCTGAAATTGCCATTCTTAAACCGAGTTATTGTTACTCCATTAATTCATATCAAAAGAATGTTTCGCAAATCTCCGGGAATAAAAACTACGACATCACAGTTTAAAAATTTTTTTTGGAAGTTTCTTTTTATGCTAAACCAAAATAATCAGGCCCGGAAATAAGCACAGTACACTGAGCATTGTCCAATGACAATTTAAAACGTCCCATAATTTTTTTTATGTCTAAGGGGGTCAGTGGGCATTTTGACCAATAACCTTTTCCAAAGTTTTGATAGCTTGACTATGAAGATGCAACATTATTTTTGCACGCTCCAGTGGACAAAGACCTATAAATTTTCCAGTCACTGGACACTTGTCATATTGGAAAGTTTTCTTATTTCCGGCCCTGAGCCAAATTCCACTCTATCTTTTATGTATTTGAACAGGGAGTTGAAAAGGAGAAGAATTGTGGAGCGAACTTGTGGGACGAATGGTATTCTACACCTCGAGTCTAGATTCCCAGGGTTTTTCCCACAGTGGGATAATGAGGGTCGAATGGTGTTAAATTAGTTCCGTCTTATCACGTGTGTTAGTGTTTTTATATTGAGCTTTTCAAAAAGTCTCGTGTTGATTTGCAAAAGCATAGCCGACGGATGTTTTGTCTCCTTATCAAGACTCGTTTTAGGAGACTCTGATGCCGCTTTCCACGAGATAAGCGAAAATTAACTACACTCGGTCAATTTTGCAGTCCATCTTCCTATTTCGGTATGAGACAATTTGGTCTCGCCGTTATGGTCTCGCCGATTTGGTCTCGCCGTTTTGGTCTCGCCGTTTTGGTCTCGCCGTTTTGGTCTCGCCGTTATGGTCTCGCCGATTTGGTCTCGCCGTTTTGGTCTCGCCGATTTGGTCTCGCCGATTTGGTCTCGGAACAAATGGGTCTTGGGACAATTGGGTCTCGGGACAAATGGGTCTCGGGACAAATGGGTCTCGGGACAATTGGGTCTCGGTACAATTGGGTCTCGGTACAATTGGGTCTCGGGACATATGGGTCTCGGGACATATGGGTCTCGGGACAATTGGGTCTCGGGACAAATGGGTCTCGGGACAATTGGGTCTCGGGAAAAATGGGTCTCGGGACAATTGGGTCTCGGGACAATTGGGTCTCGAGAGAAATGGGTCTCGGAACCTAACCCAACCCAACCTTGTTTGGAGGTAAGAATATTATTTATATGAGTATTAAAAGCCCGCCT
Organism: Phalangium opilio; assembly: GCF_054372755.1. NCBI lineage: Eukaryota > Metazoa > Arthropoda > Arachnida > Opiliones > Phalangiidae > Phalangium > Phalangium opilio. The sequence continues at coordinate 721,917 of NW_028324243.1, forward strand.
CTTAATACGAACAATTTATTAGCAATAATAGAAATATTTGGGAAAAGGTGTCAGATAATTAATATGATAATATTTTGGAAAAGGTGGCAGATAATTAATTGGAGAATATTTTGGGAAAGGTGGCAGCTAACTATTAGGAGAATATTTTGGAAAAGGTGGCAGCTAACTATTAGGAGAATATTTTGGAAAAGGTGGCAACTAATTAGCAGGAGAATGTTTTGGAAAAGGTGGCAGCTAATTAGTAGGAGAATGTTTTGGAAAAGGTCGCAGCTAATTAGTAGGAGAATGTTTTGGAAAAGGTGGCAGCTAATTAGTAGGAGAATGTTTTGGAAAAGGTGGCAGCTAATAAATAGGAGAATATTTTGGAAAAGGTGGCAGCTAATTAATTGGAGAATATTTTGGAAAAGGTGGCAGCTAACTATTAGGAGAATATTTTGGAAAAGGTGCAGCTAATTATTAGTCGAATGTTTTGGAAAAGGTGGCAGCTAATAAATAGGAGAATATTTTGGAAAAGGTGGCAGCTAATTAGTAGGAGAATGTTTTGGAAAAGGTGGCAGCTAACTATTAGGAGAATATTTTGGAAAAGGTGCAGCTAATTATTAGTCGAATGTTTTGGAAAAGGTGGCAGCTAATAAATAGGAGAATATTTTGGAAAAGGTGGCAGCTAATTAGTAGGAGAATGTTTTGGAAAAGGTGGCAGCTAATAAATAGGAGAATATTTTGGAAAAGGTGGCAGCTAATTAATAGCAGAATATTTTGGAAAAGGTGGCAGCTAATTAATAGCAGAATATTTTGGAAAAGGTGGCAGCTAACTATTAGGAGAATATTTTGGAAAAGGTGGCAGCTAATTAGTAGGAGAATGTATTGGAAAATGTGGCAGCTAATAAATAGGAGAATATTTTGGAAAAGGTGGCAGCTAATTAATAGCAGAATATTTTGGAAAAGGTGGCAGCTAATTAGTAGGAGAATGTTTTGGAAAAGGTGGCAGCTAATAAATAGGAGAATATTTTGGAAAAGGTAGCAGCTAATTAATAGCAGAATATTTTGGAAAAGGTGGCAGCTAATAAATAGGAGAATATTTTGGAAAAGGTAGCAGCTAATTAATAGCAGAATATTTTGGAAAAGGTAGCAGCTAATTAATAGAAGAATATTTTGGAAAAGGTGGCAGCTAATTAATAGGAGAATATTTAGGAAAAGGTGGCAACTAATTATTAGGAGAATATTTTAGAAAAGTTGGTAACGAATTATTGGGACCATTGCTTTTGAAAAGAAGGCAACTAATTAGGTAAGCAAATAATCACGATACCAAATAGTCACGAGACCAAATAATCACCATACCAAATAGTCCCGAGACCAAATAATCACGAAACCAAATAGTCCCGAGACCAAATAATCACGGTACCAAATAGTCCCGAGACCAAATAATCACGGTACCAAATAGTCCCGAGACCAAAAAATGACGAGACCAAATAGTCCCGAGACCAAAAAATCACGAGACCAAATAGTACCGAGACCAAATCGGTGAGACCAATTAGTCCCGCGACCAAATCGGCGAGACCAAAATGGCGAGACCAATTCGGCGAGACCAAATTTTCCTGTTCCGTCCTATTTAGTCAGTACTAAGCGTTTGACAGCGCCTCACCACTGGCGTCGCTTTACCTCGAATCTATGACCTATGTCACTTCATGACAAGCTCTCAGTAATCACTGACAAACTTAGGGAACATATCTAATGAACTTATGATATAACCTAATTGCTTGCACTATGAAATCCTACAAAACAAAATAAATATCCCATTTTTCAATAAGAAATATATTTCTGGTTAGGCTCCCTGTTGTGCGCCGAAGATACGAAAGAACTCCATAATGTACATACCATTTCTTTGGTTTGCTGCATCTTCCTTGTTCTTTTACTTGGATGGATACAGTTCTGACGCTCACCTATTTCATTACATTCCTTTTGTACTATCCGAAATTGCCACTTTTCAATGATTAAAAGCTGATAAATTGAAGGTGACACTTTATCTGTCTGACATATTTTTGAATTTTGTGCAACGATATGCTAATTTTTTAGACAGATGTATATTTTCTCGAGACATCATAGTTTATAGGAACTGATATGAACAATAAATTAATTTGATAATATTTAATTTATTTATCGCAGATTAGAGAGACCTTTCTATTTACTGGTTCCTTGTTCAGGTTACCTACCCTAATCTAAAGGCCCATTCACACAAGACTAAAATCTTACGTTGACGTCGGTGAAGTTGCTTTCCTCGCTTAACACGTCTCAAAGACTAGCTTAGATTGAAAATTTTCAGTCAGTGATCGGGTGAGCGCTGCTTTACCAGACGATTTAAAAAACGTTTTAGGATTCTTGGCGGTATTTTCAACTTTTTTCTCGCCTATTTTAGCATTCAAAAGTCTTTGTTCAAAAATCACCATATTCGCTTTGGTCACAGCGCTTCATTGAATTTTCACTGAACGTTGGAATCACTTTCACATGCACTTGCGAGCAATCTCTCGTAATTTTTGGTGCCCAATCTCATGGAAGTCCTGACGTTAAGGAAAGGAGGCGTTCCACCAAAGACCTACAGATTGGAACTTAAAGAGGATGGTTTGATTATGATTGTTCCTAGAATTGAAAGAGAAATTACAATACTAGAAACAGTTTTAAAATTATTTTTGAGATTATATGGACTGTCACTTTTATCTAGCAAAGTAGGCTGTGAAATTTGGATTTATAATACAACGTTTTCCACTCAAATACCCCGTTTCATTTATACGATATTTTAAATTTCAATTTGAACTGACAGTCTTCTTTGTTTGTTCCGAAAGGACGCTTTTAGGCCTATAGTTCGGCCAAGAAGTGATATCTAGTTTATTAGGGAGAAGGTATAAGATGCCTATGTATTCGCGCGCCATAGCCCCAGTCCCCCTTTAAAAATACAAGGGAGGGACGTAAAAGGAGGTCGCGCTATTTTGCTTCTCCTCGCGTCGGAAAATACGTAATTTTCGTCATTCGTGTCGCGCTGACGTGAGTTTTCAAGAACCAATGAGACGCTGGTTGTAATATAGAGGCGGGGATTAACTCCGGATCTACGTTTCGACTGGAGATGTGGCGAATTTATAGCTTCTCCCTAATAAACTAGATATCACTTCTTGGTTCGAAAGAGAGTCCTTGTTTCACATTGGATTGTTTATAAAAGCTATACGAGGTAAACATGTTTTGTGTAAATGTACTTAGCATGTAATGCAGAGAAACATTATTTTCTGGGTCTCCAATCAATTACTTATTCGTGGAATTATAGGGAAAAAAACACTTCAGACCATGTTTTCTTTCTTTCACGCTATTAAGCGGTAGGCCAATATTACATTTCATTCCCCCCTTTTAGCTTTTGGACTTGTTTACCCCATTATCATTTCACCTGACTGTATACATTCTAAGAACAAAGGAAAGCAACAGGTGCTGTGTGTGGAATCGGTCGGATATCATTAATACGGTTCTGAACGTAAGGAACATTAATGCCAAAACTGTTTTCAACGGAACTAGATTTACCGGTAATATATAGAAATGCCTGTCCATTTATCAGAAAAACTAAAACTAAAACGGTTAAGTTTAACTTGAACAGGGAGCCCAGTCAGGAATTTAAATTCCTTATATAGGAAAAATTGGAACTTTTTTCCGAAATTATAGGGTTTTATAGGAGAAAAAATGTGTTTTTATAGGAAAATATGGGACTAAAATGCGAGGGGCTAGTCACTTACGAAATATGGTGTACAAGCCTTAAGAAATATATTTCAATATTTCGAGAAATATCGTAATATAATTCCTCTAAAGCAAATAAGCTAGTACTTCTACATCATCGGTTTAGAGATTTCAACTCTCTTTCCACAAGCTCGTAGAAAATACCCTGTCGACGTAAACTTATAAAGATTATTAAGGATTTATTTGCGCTCAAGTATCTTTAGTACCATATTTCAAATTAAACGTTTCCAACTTTTATGACTTTTTTGAATGTCTATTCTACATAAATTAGAAACTTTCCACGCTCTCCGGTGCAGTTGCACTAAGAGGTCCAGATAAAAATTAGCCATTAATGTCAATTTTAAAGTGTAAAGCGTATGCGATAGCAGTTTAACAATATTTTTTTTTTATTTTACACTCTCCAATATAGTCAATAATATCCCATAAAAACCAGTGGTCACAAAATACTAGCACATCTCCATACAAGAGGTATTGCACTGTAAATTGCATTGTTTTGGTGAATTTCCACACCCGTACAACGACTTCACAATTAAACATGGACATATCTGACTGGAAGCGTTATAGCCGAAAATTTGAACTCTGGATCTTTAAGGTGATAAATCTTTTAAATCAAAATGAGAAAAAACATAAGAAATAGAAAAAAACATTTTGTCTCAAGAAATCCGCTTCAAAGTTACGGGTGTACATACCTTGTTTGTAATAGTAGTTTTGGTGTGTTAGTATGGTTCACGGGTAGTTGAGCGGTTTTCAAAAGAGCGTTTTGGAATAAAGCGGTTCCTAAAACAGCGGTTTGCAAAACCGCGTACAAGCAAAACCGCGGTTGCTGTTTCCGCGTTTCTCAATACAGCGCTATTTCCCAAAACAGCGGTTGCTGTTTCCGCCCAAACTGTGATTGATAGGGAGGGAAATATCTATTATAGGACAAAGAACAATATTATGCAAAAAGGAGTAATGTTATATCGGAAGTAAATATAAAATATAATTTTTTGGAAAAGGCATATTATTTTGGGAAGTTAATGAAGATAAACAACAATATTTTGGAAAAGGCGTACTTTCGTACGCTCAAGATATAAACGCTGTAATCAAAATGCGTTAAAACGAGAAATGGCTATAATGGCAAACGCGTTTATGAAAAAGCCGTTTTGGACAATGCTGTTTTGATAACATGCCCAATCGATAACATACCGTTAGTATTATCAGAAGCTAATAGAAAACAAGCTTCTGGTATGATATTCTACGGTTCGGGCTACCTAAATAAATGAGAAATATTATACCATAAAGGACTTAGACCATCGATGGGGATTTCTGGGCAAGGAGTTCAAGGCCTATACTAAGAAAAGATTATAAAATAAATATGGAAAAATTAGAAGCAAATCAAATTAGATAAATATTTTGTCATTTCAACGGAAACTTACAATCCCAGAATTTTATAACAAGTTTACTATAACAAAGATCACTATGTATTAGCAAAACAGTTTTTCAAAATAAAGATCAATTAAATGTTAAAATAAAATACGTGCAATGTATTTAAACGGTTTTGTTTATTTAGTTAATATTAAATCAAAGTTACAAATCAATTGCTATTTCCTGATTTTTGTTTCGTCTTCGAGACTTTATAAATCTTCGCCTAATTAATTTATGTATCGCAGACAACCAGATTTACGTAAAACAATTGATTATTATATCCGTGACAAGAGTATCCATTAATTTCGACGTTGTTTTCTAATCTGCCATAGGGCATGTCCAGGCACCTGTTAGCCCCTTTCCCTTGGATTAGTACAGCTGGACCACTGGGTACTCTTTCTTTTATAACCCATTCTTGATTATCAGAGTTTGCAAAATCATTGAACGACAGGTCAAGTGAATCTCTGTCCCCTGGAAAATTATCGAATACGCATTGAATATAAATCCGCTCACAGAATTTAAAGGAACAATCAAGTAACAAAACATTATAGCTTAAAAAGAACGGCCTTTTTTAAATATGAAAGGAAAAATGTTAAAAAATAAGATCTCTTATTACAAATTAATTAGAATTTAATTAGTCTTAAAAACGAGGACCTCTGCGTCACCATTGGTTTAGTGGCGTCTACCAAATCGAACCACTTACCCCTACCATACTATCCGCCGGTGAGAATTCAACCAATCTAGTTGAGGTAAGAGGTTAGGTTTTGCAGGCGCCTCTAAACCAATGGCTGCGCAGCAGTCCACGTCTTTAAGACTAATTAGGCCTAAATGTTAATTATTTTGTATTAAGAGATAATTTTTTTGTTATTATTTTTCTTTTTATATTTAGAAGGCCGAAAACGTTTCGTTTAAGTGAAACGACCTTCATGAAATGAAAATCTAACGCGTTGAATCTCGAATTTAAATTCTGATTTATTCCTATCAATTTGCATTTGAATGTTGGCGTTTAAAATATCTTAGTGGACTTTCGCTTTGTTAGCAAAGGCTTTCAGTTATTTTACGAAGGTGGTACTTACAAGATAAGAATTGATCTTTGTCGATGTTCTGAATATTATAGGTGTTTTCGGCTACTTTTAAAAAGCGGAATTTTTGTACAGGTATCCCTAAGTAGTCAAACTGAACTAATTTCGTCAAATCGCTCGCTCGAGTCAGGGCTCTCGAGCTATCTTTACTTATAATGGCATAGCATTTCTCCTGGGTCTCTTTGGCATGAATCGTACTTGCGAGCGTCAAAATCAAAGTCATAATCAACATCATCTGCAAATTATTAAATCCAAACGTTCAATGTCTGAAATTGCCATTCTTAAACCGAGTTATTGTTACTCCATTAATTCATATCAAAAGAATGTTTCGCAAATCTCCGGGAATAAAAACTACGACATCACAGTTTAAAAATTTTTTTTGGAAGTTTCTTTTTATGCTAAACCAAAATAATCAGGCCCGGAAATAAGCACAGTACACTGAGCATTGTCCAATGACAATTTAAAACGTCCCATAATTTTTTTATGTCTAAGGGGGTCAGTGGGCATTTTGACCAATAACCTTTTCCAAAGTTTTGATAGCTTGACTATGAAGATGCAACATTATTTTTGCACGCTCCAGTGGACAAAGACCTATAAATTTTCCAGTCACTGGACACTTGTCATATTGGAAAGTTTTCTTATTTCCGGCCCTGAGCCAAATTCCACTCTATCTTTTATGTATTTGAACAGGGAGTTGAAAAGGAGAAGAATTGTGGAGCGAACTTGTGGGACGAATGGTATTCTACACCTCGAGTCTAGATTCCCAGGGTTTTTCCCACAGTGGGATAATGAGGGTCGAATGGTGTTAAATTAGTTCCGTCTTATCACGTGTGTTAGTGTTTTTATATTGAGCTTTTCAAAAAGTCTCGTGTTGATTTGCAAAAGCATAGCCGACGGATGTTTTGTCTCCTTATCAAGACTCGTTTTAGGAGACTCTGATGCCGCTTTCCACGAGATAAGCGAAAATTAACTACACTCGGTCAATTTTGCAGTCCATCTTCCTATTTCGGTATGAGACAATTTGGTCTCGCCGTTATGGTCTCGCCGATTTGGTCTCGCCGTTTTGATCTCGCCGTTTTGGTCTCGCCGTTTTGGTCTCGCCGTTATGGTCTCGCCGATTTGGTCTCGCCGTTTTGGTCTCGCCGATTTGGTCTCGCCGATTTGGTCTCGGAACAAATGGGTCTTGGGACAATTGGGTCTCGGGACAAATGGGTCTCGGGACAAATGGGTCTCGGGACAATTGGGTCTCGGTACAATTGGGTCTCGGTACAATTGGGTCTCGGGACATATGGGTCTCGGGACATATGGGTCTCGGGACAATTGGGTCTCGGGACAAATGGGTCTCGGGACAATTGGGTCTCGGGAAAAATGGGTCTCGGGACAATTGGGTCTCGGGACAATTGGGTCTCGAGAGAAATGGGTCTCGGAACCTAACCCAACCCAACCTTGTTTGGAGGTAAGAATATTATTTATATGAGTATTAAAAGCCCGCCTCTTAATACGAACAATTTATTAGCAATAATAGAAATATTTGGGAAAAGGTGTCAGATAATTAATATGATAATATTTTGGAAAAGGTGGCAGATAATTAATTGGAGAATATTTTGGGAAAGGTGGCAGCTAACTATTAGGAGAATATTTTGGAAAAGGTGGCAGCTAACTATTAGGAGAATATTTTGGAAAAGGTGGCAACTAATTAGCAGGAGAATGTTTTGGAAAAGGTGGCAGCTAATTAGTAGGAGAATGTTTTGGAAAAGGTCGCAGCTAATTAGTAGGAGAATGTTTTGGAAAAGGTGGCAGCTAATTAGTAGGAGAATGTTTTGGAAAAGGTGGCAGCTAATAAATAGGAGAATATTTTGGAAAAGGTGGCAGCTAATTAATTGGAGAATATTTTGGAAAAGGTGGCAGCTAACTATTAGGAGAATATTTTGGAAAAGGTGCAGCTAATTATTAGTCGAATGTTTTGGAAAAGGTGGCAGCTAATAAATAGGAGAATATTTTGGAAAAGGTGGCAGCTAATTAGTAGGAGAATGTTTTGGAAAAGGTGGCAGCTAATAAATAGGAGAATATTTTGGAAAAGGTGGCAGCTAATTAATAGCAGAATATTTTGGAAAAGGTGGCAGCTAATTAATAGCAGAATATTTTGGAAAAGGTGGCAGCTAACTATTAGGAGAATATTTTGGAAAAGGTGGCAGCTAATTAGTAGGAGAATGTATTGGAAAATGTGGCAGCTAATAAATAGGAGAATATTTTGGAAAAGGTGGCAGCTAATTAATAGCAGAATATTTTGGAAAAGGTGGCAGCTAATTAGTAGGAGAATGTTTTGGAAAAGGTGGCAGCTAATAAATAGGAGAATATTTTGGAAAAGGTAGCAGCTAATTAATAGCAGAATATTTTGGAAAAGGTGGCAGCTAATAAATAGGAGAATATTTTGGAAAAGGTAGCAGCTAATTAATAGCAGAATATTTTGGAAAAGGTAGCAGCTAATTAATAGAAGAATATTTTGGAAAAGGTGGCAGCTAATTAATAGGAGAATATTTAGGAAAAGGTGGCAACTAATTATTAGGAGAATATTTTAGAAAAGTTGGTAACGAATTATTGGGACCATTGCTTTTGAAAAGAAGGCAACTAATTAGGTAAGCAAATAATCACGATACCAAATAGTCACGAGACCAAATAATCACCATACCAAATAGTCCCGAGACCAAATAATCACGAAACCAAATAGTCCCGAGACCAAATAATCACGGTACCAAATAGTCCCGAGACCAAATAATCACGGTACCAAATAGTCCCGAGACCAAAAAATGACGAGACCAAATAGTCCCGAGACCAAAAAATCACGAGACCAAATAGTACCGAGACCAAATCGGTGAGACCAATTAGTCCCGCGACCAAATCGGCGAGACCAAAATGGCGAGACCAATTCGGCGAGACCAAATTTTCCTGTTCCGTCCTATTTAGTCAGTACTAAGCGTTTGACAGCGCCTCACCACTGGCGTCGCTTTACCTCGAATCTATGACCTATGTCACTTCATGACAAGCTCTCAGTAATCACTGACAAACTTAGGGAACATATCTAATGAACTTATGATATAACCTAATTGCTTGCACTATGAAATCCTACAAAACAAAATAAATATCCCATTTTTCAATAAGAAATATATTTCTGGTTAGGCTCCCTGTTGTGCGCCGAAGATACGAAAGAACTCCATAATGTACATACCATTTCTTTGGTTTGCTGCATCTTCCTTGTTCTTTTACTTGGATGGATACAGTTCTGACGCTCACCTATTTCATTACATTCCTTTTGTACTATCCGAAATTGCCACTTTTCAATGATTAAAAGCTGATAAATTGAAGGTGACACTTTATCTGTCTGACATATTTTTGAATTTTGTGCAACGATATGCTAATTTTTTAGACAGATGTATATTTTCTCGAGACATCATAGTTTATAGGAACTGATATGAACAATAAATTAATTTGATAATATTTAATTTATTTATCGCAGATTAGAGAGACCTTTCTATTTACTGGTTCCTTGTTCAGGTTACCTACCCTAATCTAAAGGCCCATTCACACAAGACTAAAATCTTACGTTGACGTCGGTGAAGTTGCTTTCCTCGCTTAACACGTCTCAAAGACTAGCTTAGATTGAAAATTTTCAGTCAGTGATCGGGTGAGCGCTGCTTTACCAGACGATTTAAAAAACGTTTTAGGATTCTTGGCGGTATTTTCAACTTTTTTCTCGCCTATTTTAGCATTCAAAAGTCTTTGTTCAAAAATCACCATATTCGCTTTGGTCACAGCGCTTCATTGAATTTTCACTGAACGTTGGAATCACTTTCACATGCACTTGCGAGCAATCTCTCGTAATTTTTGGTGCCCAATCTCATGGAAGTCCTGACGTTAAGGAAAGGAGGCGTTCCACCAAAGACCTACAGATTGGAACTTAAAGAGGATGGTTTGATTATGATTGTTCCTAGAATTGAAAGAGAAATTACAATACTAGAAACAGTTTTAAAATTATTTTTGAGATTATATGGACTGTCACTTTTATCTAGCAAAGTAGGCTGTGAAATTTGGATTTATAATACAACGTTTTCCACTCAAATACCCCGTTTCATTTATACGATATTTTAAATTTCAATTTGAACTGACAGTCTTCTTTGTTTGTTCCGAAAGGACGCTTTTAGGCCTATAGTTCGGCCAAGAAGTGATATCTAGTTTATTAGGGAGAAGGTATAAGATGCCTATGTATTCGCGCGCCATAGCCCCAGTCCCCCTTTAAAAATACAAGGGAGGGACGTAAAAGGAGGTCGCGCTATTTTGCTTCTCCTCGCGTCGGAAAATACGTAATTTTCGTCATTCGTGTCGCGCTGACGTGAGTTTTCAAGAACCAATGAGACGCTGGTTGTAATATAGAGGCGGGGATTAACTCCGGATCTACGTTTCGACTGGAGATGTGGCGAATTTATAGCTTCTCCCTAATAAACTAGATATCACTTCTTGGTTCGAAAGAGAGTCCTTGTTTCACATTGGATTGTTTATAAAAGCTATACGAGGTAAACATGTTTTGTGTAAATGTACTTAGCATGTAATGCAGAGAAACATTATTTTCTGGGTCTCCAATCAATTACTTATTCGTGGAATTATAGGGAAAAAAACACTTCAGACCATGTTTTCTTTCTTTCACGCTATTAAGCGGTAGGCCAATATTACATTTCATTCCCCCCTTTTAGCTTTTGGACTTGTTTACCCCATTATCATTTCACCTGACTGTATACATTCTAAGAACAAAGGAAAGCAACAGGTGCTGTGTGTGGAATCGGTCGGATATCATTAATACGGTTCTGAACGTAAGGAACATTAATGCCAAAACTGTTTTCAACGGAACTAGATTTACCGGTAATATATAGAAATGCCTGTCCATTTATCAGAAAAACTAAAACTAAAACGGTTAAGTTTAACTTGAACAGGGAGCCCAGTCAGGAATTTAAATTCCTTATATAGGAAAAATTGGAACTTTTTTCCGAAATTATAGGGTTTTATAGGAGAAAAAATGTGTTTTTATAGGAAAATATGGGACTAAAATGCGAGGGGCTAGTCACTTACGAAATATGGTGTACAAGCCTTAAGAAATATATTTCAATATTTCGAGAAATATCGTAATATAATTCCTCTAAAGCAAATAAGCTAGTACTTCTACATCATCGGTTTAGAGATTTCAACTCTCTTTCCACAAGCTCGTAGAAAATACCCTGTCGACGTAAACTTATAAAGATTATTAAGGATTTATTTGCGCTCAAGTATCTTTAGTACCATATTTCAAATTAAACGTTTCCAACTTTTATGACTTTTTTGAATGTCTATTCTACATAAATTAGAAACTTTCCACGCTCTCCGGTGCAGTTGCACTAAGAGGTCCAGATAAAAATTAGCCATTAATGTCAATTTTAAAGTGTAAAGCGTATGCGATAGCAGTTTAACAATATTTTTTTTTTATTTTACACTCTCCAATATAGTCAATAATATCCCATAAAAACCAGTGGTCACAAAATACTAGCACATCTCCATACAAGAGGTATTGCACTGTAAATTGCATTGTTTTGGTGAATTTCCACACCCGTACAACGACTTCACAATTAAACATGGACATATCTGACTGGAAGCGTTATAGCCGAAAATTTGAACTCTGGATCTTTAAGGTGATAAATCTTTTAAATCAAAATGAGAAAAAACATAAGAAATAGAAAAAAACATTTTGTCTCAAGAAATCCGCTTCAAAGTTACGGGTGTACATACCTTGTTTGTAATAGTAGTTTTGGTGTGTTAGTATGGTTCACGGGTAGTTGAGCGGTTTTCAAAAGAGCGTTTTGGAATAAAGCGGTTCCTAAAACAGCGGTTTGCAAAACCGCGTACAAGCAAAACCGCGGTTGCTGTTTCCGCGTTTCTCAATACAGCGCTATTTCCCAAAACAGCGGTTGCTGTTTCCGCCCAAACTGTGATTGATAGGGAGGGAAATATCTATTATAGGACAAAGAACAATATTATGCAAAAAGGAGTAATGTTATATCGGAAGTAAATATAAAATATAATTTTTTGGAAAAGGCATATTATTTTGGGAAGTTAATGAAGATAAACAACAATATTTTGGAAAAGGCGTACTTTCGTACGCTCAAGATATAAACGCTGTAATCAAAATGCGTTAAAACGAGAAATGGCTATAATGGCAAACGCGTTTATGAAAAAGCCGTTTTGGACAATGCTGTTTTGATAACACGCCCAATCGATAACATACCGTTAGTATTATCAGAAGCTAATAGAAAACAAGCTTCTGGTATGATATTCTACGGTTCGGGCTACCTAAATAAATGAGAAATATTATACCATAAAGGACTTAGACCATCGATGGGGATTTCTGGGCAAGGAGTTCAAGGCCTATACTAAGAAAAGATTATAAAATAAATATGGAAAAATTAGAAGCAAATCAAATTAGATAAATATTTTGTCATTTCAACGGAAACTTACAATCCCAGAATTTTATAACAAGTTTACTATAACAAAGATCACTATGTATTAGCAAAACAGTTTTTCAAAATAAAGATCAATTAAATGTTAAAATAAAATACGTGCAATGTATTTAAACGGTTTTGTTTATTTAGTTAATATTAAATCAAAGTTACAAATCAATTGCTATTTCCTGATTTTTGTTTCGTCTTCGAGACTTTATAAATCTTCGCCTAATTAATTTATGTATCGCAGACAACCAGATTTACGTAAAACAATTGATTATTATATCCGTGACAAGAGTATCCATTAATTTCGACGTTGTTTTCTAATCTGCCATAGGGCATGTCCAGGCACCTGTTAGCCCCTTTCCCTTGGATTAGTACAGCTGGACCACTGGGTACTCTTTCTTTTATAACCCATTCTTGATTATCAGAGTTTGCAAAATCATTGAACGACAGGTCAAGTGAATCTCTGTCCCCTGGAAAATTATCGAATACGCATTGAATATAAATCCGCTCACAGAATTTAAAGGAAAAATCAAGTAACAAAACATTATAGCTTAAAAAGAACGGCCTTTTTTAAATATGAAAGGAAAAATGTTAAAAAATAAGATCTCTTATTACAAATTAATTAGAATTTAATTAGTCTTAAAAACGAGGACCTCTGCGTCACCATTGGTTTAGTGGCGTCTACCAAATCGAACCACTTACCCCTACCATACTATCCGCCGGTGAGAATTCAACCAATCTAGTTGAGGTAAGAGGTTAGGTTTTGCAGGCGCCTCTAAACCAATGGCTGCGCAGCAGTCCACGTCTTTAAGACTAATTAGGCCTAAATGTTAATTATTTTGTATTAAGAGATAATTTTTTTGTTATTATTTTTCTTTTTATATTTAGAAGGCCGAAAACGTTTCGTTTAAGTGAAACGACCTTCATGAAATGAAAATCTAACGCGTTGAATCTCGAATTTAAATTCTGATTTATTCCTATCAATTTGCATTTGAATGTTGGCGTTTAAAATATCTTAGTGGACTTTCGCTTTGTTAGCAAAGGCTTTCAGTTATTTTACGAAGGTGGTACTTACAAGATAAGAATTGATCTTTGTCGATGTTCTGAATATTATAGGTGTTTTCGGCTACTTTTAAAAAGCGGAATTTTTGTACAGGTATCCCTAAGTAGTCAAACTGAACTAATTTCGTCAAATCGCTCGCTCGAGTCAGGGCTCTCGAGCTATCTTTACTTATAATGGCATAGCATTTCTCCTGGGTCTCTTTGGCATGAATCGTACTTGCGAGCGTCAAAATCAAAGTCATAATCAACATCATCTGCAAATTATTAAATCCAAACGTTCAATGTCTGAAATTGCCATTCTTAAACCGAGTTATTGTTACTCCATTAATTCATATCAAAAGAATGTTTCGCAAATCTCCGGGAATAAAAACTACGACATCACAGTTTAAAAATTTTATTTGGAAGTTTCTTTTTATGCTAAACCAAAATAATCAGGCCCGGAAATAAGCACAGTACACTGAGCATTGTCCAATGACAATTTAAAACGTCCCATAATTTTTTTTATGTCTAAGGGGGTCAGTGGGCATTTTGACCAATAACCTTTTCCAAAGTTTTGATAGCTTGACTATGAAGATGCAACATTATTTTTGCACGCTCCAGTGGACAAAGACCTATAAATTTTCCAGTCACTGGACACTTGTCATATTGGAAAGTTTTCTTATTTCCGGCCCTGAGCCAAATTCCACTCTATCTTTTATGTATTTGAACAGGGAGTTGAAAAGGAGAAGAATTGTGGAGCGAACTTGTGGGACGAATGGTATTCTACACCTCGAGTCTAGATTCCCAGGGTTTTTCCCACAGTGGGATAATGAGGGTCGAATGGTGTTAAATTAGTTCCGTCTTATCACGTGTGTTAGTGTTTTTATATTAAGCTTTTCAAAAAGTCTCGTGTTGATTTGCAAAAGCATAGCCGACGGATGTTTTGTCTCCTTATCAAGACTCGTTTTAGGAGACTCTGATGCCGCTTTCCACGAGATAAGCGAGAATTAACTACACTCGGTCAATTTTGCAGTCCATCTTCCTATTTCGGTATGAGACAATTTGGTCTCGCCGTTATGGTCTCGCCGATTTGGTCTCGCCGTTTTGGTCTCGCCGTTTTGGTCTCGCCGTTTTGGTCTCGCCGTTATGGTCTCGCCGATTTGGTCTCGCCGTTTTGGTCTCGCCGATTTGGTCTCGCCGATTTGGTCTCGGAACAAATGGGTCTTGGGACAATTGGGTCTCGGGACAAATGGGTCTCGGGACAATTGGGTCTCGGTACAATTGGGTCTCGGGACATATGGGTCTCGGGACATATGGGTCTCGGGACAATTGGGTCTCGGGACAATTGGGTCTCGGGAAAAATGGGTCTCGGGACAATTGGGTCTCGGGACAATTGGGTCTCGAGAGAAATGGGTCTCGGAACCTAACCCAACCCAACCTTGTTTGGAGGTAAGAATATTATTTATATGAGTATTAAAAGCCCGCCTCTTAATACGAACAATTTATTAGCAATAATAGAAATATTTGGGAAAAGGTGTCAGATAATTAATATGATAATATTTTGGAAAAGGTGGCAGATAATTAATTGGAGAATATTTTGGGAAAGGTGGCAGCTAACTATTAGGAGAATATTTTGGAAAAGGTGGCAGCTAACTATTAGGAGAATATTTTGGAAAAGGTGGCAGCTAACTATTAGGAGAATATTTTGGAAAAGGTGGCAACTAATTAGCAGGAGAATGTTTTGGAAAAGGTGGCAGCTAATTAGTAGGAGAATGTTTTGGAAAAGGTCGCAGCTAATTAGTAGGAGAATGTTTTGGAAAAGGTGGCAGCTAATTAGTAGGAGAATGTTTTGGAAAAGGTGGCAGCTAATAAATAGGAGAATATTTTGGAAAAGGTGGCAGCTAATTAATTGGAGAATATTTTGGAAAAGGTGGCAGCTAACTATTAGGAGAATATTTTGGAAAAGGTGCAGCTAATTATTAGTCGAATGTTTTGGAAAAGGTGGCAGCTAATAAATAGGAGAATATTTTGGAAAAGGTGGCAGCTAATTAGTAGGAGAATGTTTTGGAAAAGGTGGCAGCTAATAAATAGGAGAATATTTTGGAAAAGGTGGCAGCTAATTAATAGCAGAATATTTTGGAAAAGGTGGCAGCTAATTAATAGCAGAATATTTTGGAAAAGGTGGCAGCTAACTATTAGGAGAATATTTTGGAAAAGGTGGCAGCTAATTAGTAGGAGAATGTATTGGAAAATGTGGCAGCTAATAAATAGGAGAATATTTTGGAAAAGGTGGCAGCTAATTAATAGCAGAATATTTTGGAAAAGGTGGCAGCTAATTAGTAGGAGAATGTTTTGGAAAAGGTGGCAGCTAATAAATAGGAGAATATTTTGGAAAAGGTAGCAGCTAATTAATAGCAGAATATTTTGGAAAAGGTGGCAGCTAATAAATAGGAGAATATTTTGGAAAAGGTAGCAGCTAATTAATAGCAGAATATTTTGGAAAAGGTAGCAGCTAATTAATAGAAGAATATTTTGGAAAAGGTGGCAGCTAATTAATAGGAGAATATTTAGGAAAAGGTGGCAACTAATTATTAGGAGAATATTTTAGAAAAGTTGGTAACGAATTATTGGGACCATTGCTTTTGAAAAGAAGGCAACTAATTAGGTAAGCAAATAATCACGATACCAAATAGTCACGAGACCAAATAATCACCATACCAAATAGTCCCGAGACCAAATAATCACGAAACCAAATAGTCCCGAGACCAAATAATCACGGTACCAAATAGTCCCGAGACCAAATAATCACGGTACCAAATAGTCCCGAGACCAAAAAATGACGAGACCAAATAGTCCCGAGACCAAAAAATCACGAGACCAAATAGTACCGAGACCAAATCGGTGAGACCAATTAGTCCCGCGACCAAATCGGCGAGACCAAAATGGCGAGACCAATTCGGCGAGACCAAATTTTCCTGTTCCGTCCTATTTAGTCAGTACTAAGCGTTTGACAGCGCCTCACCACTGGCGTCGCTTTACCTCGAATCTATGACCTATGTCACTTCATGACAAGCTCTCAGTAATCACTGACAAACTTAGGGAACATATCTAATGAACTTATGATATAACCTAATTGCTTGCACTATGAAATCCTACAAAACAAAATAAATATCCCATTTTTCAATAAGAAATATATTTCTGGTTAGGCTCCCTGTTGTGCGCCGAAGATACGAAAGAACTCCATAATGTACATACCATTTCTTTGGTTTGCTGCATCTTCCTTGTTCTTTTACTTGGATGGATACAGTTCTGACGCTCACCTATTTCATTACATTCCTTTTGTACTATCCGAAATTGCCACTTTTCAATGATTAAAAGCTGATAAATTGAAGGTGACACTTTATCTGTCTGACATATTTTTGAATTTTGTGCAACGATATGCTAATTTTTTAGACAGATGTATATTTTCTCGAGACATCATAGTTTATAGGAACTGATATGAACAATAAATTAATTTGATAATATTTAATTTATTTATCGCAGATTAGAGAGACCTTTCTATTTACTGGTTCCTTGTTCAGGTTACCTACCCTAATCTAAAGGCCCATTCACACAAGACTAAAATCTTACGTTGACGTCGGTGAAGTTGCTTTCCTCGCTTAACACGTCTCAAAGACTAGCTTAGATTGAAAATTTTCAGTCAGTGATCGGGTGAGCGCTGCTTTACCAGACGATTTAAAAAACGTTTTAGGATTCTTGGCGGTATTTTCAACTTTTTTCTCGCCTATTTTAGCATTCAAAAGTCTTTGTTCAAAAATCACCATATTCGCTTTGGTCACAGCGCTTCATTGAATTTTCACTGAACGTTGGAATCACTTTCACATGCACTTGCGAGCAATCTCTCGTAATTTTTGGTGCCCAATCTCATGGAAGTCCTGACGTTAAGGAAAGGAGGCGTTCCACCAAAGACCTACAGATTGGAACTTAAAGAGGATGGTTTGATTATGATTGTTCCTAGAATTGAAAGAGAAATTACAATACTAGAAACAGTTTTAAAATTATTTTTGAGATTATATGGACTGTCACTTTTATCTAGCAAAGTAGGCTGTGAAATTTGGATTTATAATACAACGTTTTCCACTCAAATACCCCGTTTCATTTATACGATATTTTAAATTTCAATTTGAACTGACAGTCTTCTTTGTTTGTTCCGAAAGGACGCTTTTAGGCCTATAGTTCGGCCAAGAAGTGATATCTAGTTTATTAGGGAGAAGGTATAAGATGCCTATGTATTCGCGCGCCATAGCCCCAGTCCCCCTTTAAAAATACAAGGGAGGGACGTAAAAGGAGGTCGCGCTATTTTGCTTCTCCTCGCGTCGGAAAATACGTAATTTTCGTCATTCGTGTCGCGCTGACGTGAGTTTTCAAGAACCAATGAGACGCTGGTTGTAATATAGAGGCGGGGATTAACTCCGGATCTACGTTTCGACTGGAGATGTGGCGAATTTATAGCTTCTCCCTAATAAACTAGATATCACTTCTTGGTTCGAAAGAGAGTCCTTGTTTCACATTGGATTGTTTATAAAAGCTATACGAGGTAAACATGTTTTGTGTAAATGTACTTAGCATGTAATGCAGAGAAACATTATTTTCTGGGTCTCCAATCAATTACTTATTCGTGGAATTATAGGGAAAAAAACACTTCAGACCATGTTTTCTTTCTTTCACGCTATTAAGCGGTAGGCCAATATTACATTTCATTCCCCCCTTTTAGCTTTTGGACTTGTTTACCCCATTATCATTTCACCTGACTGTATACATTCTAAGAACAAAGGAAAGCAACAGGTGCTGTGTGTGGAATCGGTCGGATATCATTAATACGGTTCTGAACGTAAGGAACATTAATGCCAAAACTGTTTTCAACGGAACTAGATTTACCGGTAATATATAGAAATGCCTGTCCATTTATCAGAAAAACTAAAACTAAAACGGTTAAGTTTAACTTGAACAGGGAGCCCAGTCAGGAATTTAAATTCCTTATATAGGAAAAATTGGAACTTTTTTCCGAAATTATAGGGTTTTATAGGAGAAAAAATGTGTTTTTATAGGAAAATATGGGACTAAAATGCGAGGGGCTAGTCACTTACGAAATATGGTGTACAAGCCTTAAGAAATATATTTCAATATTTCGAGAAATATCGTAATATAATTCCTCTAAAGCAAATAAGCTAGTACTTCTACATCATCGGTTTAGAGATTTCAACTCTCTTTCCACAAGCTCGTAGAAAATACCCTGTCGACGTAAACTTATAAAGATTATTAAGGATTTATTTGCGCTCAAGTATCTTTAGTACCATATTTCAAATTAAACGTTTCCAACTTTTATGACTTTTTTGAATGTCTATTCTACATAAATTAGAAACTTTCCACGCTCTCCGGTGCAGTTGCACTAAGAGGTCCAGATAAAAATTAGCCATTAATGTCAATTTTAAAGTGTAAAGCGTATGCGATAGCAGTTTAACAATATTTTTTTTTTATTTTACACTCTCCAATATAGTCAATAATATCCCATAAAAACCAGTGGTCACAAAATACTAGCACATCTCCATACAAGAGGTATTGCACTGTAAATTGCATTGTTTTGGTGAATTTCCACACCCGTACAACGACTTCACAATTAAACATGGACATATCTGACTGGAAGCGTTATAGCCGAAAATTTGAACTCTGGATCTTTAAGGTGATAAATCTTTTAAATCAAAATGAGAAAAAACATAAGAAATAGAAAAAAACATTTTGTCTCAAGAAATCCGCTTCAAAGTTACGGGTGTACATACCTTGTTTGTAATAGTAGTTTTGGTGTGTTAGTATGGTTCACGGGTAGTTGAGCGGTTTTCAAAAGAGCGTTTTGGAATAAAGCGGTTCCTAAAACAGCGGTTTGCAAAACCGCGTACAAGCAAAACCGCGGTTGCTGTTTCCGCGTTTCTCAATACAGCGCTATTTCCCAAAACAGCGGTTGCTGTTTCCGCCCAAACTGTGATTGATAGGGAGGGAAATATCTATTATAGGACAAAGAACAATATTATGCAAAAAGGAGTAATGTTATATCGGAAGTAAATATAAAATATAATTTTTTGGAAAAGGCATATTATTTTGGGAAGTTAATGAAGATAAACAACAATATTTTGGAAAAGGCGTACTTTCGTACGCTCAAGATATAAACGCTGTAATCAAAATGCGTTAAAACGAGAAATGGCTATAATGGCAAACGCGTTTATGAAAAAGCCGTTTTGGACAATGCTGTTTTGATAACACGCCCAATCGATAACATACCGTTAGTATTATCAGAAGCTAATAGAAAACAAGCTTCTGGTATGATATTCTACGGTTCGGGCTACCTAAATAAATGAGAAATATTATACCATAAAGGACTTAGACCATCGATGGGGATTTCTGGGCAAGGAGTTCAAGGCCTATACTAAGAAAAGATTATAAAATAAATATGGAAAAATTAGAAGCAAATCAAATTAGATAAATATTTTGTCATTTCAACGGAAACTTACAATCCCAGAATTTTATAACAAGTTTACTATAACAAAGATCACTATGTATTAGCAAAACAGTTTTTCAAAATAAAGATCAATTAAATGTTAAAATAAAATACGTGCAATGTATTTAAACGGTTTTGTTTATTTAGTTAATATTAAATCAAAGTTACAAATCAATTGCTATTTCCTGATTTTTGTTTCGTCTTCGAGACTTTATAAATCTTCGCCTAATTAATTTATGTATCGCAGACAACCAGATTTACGTAAAACAATTGATTATTATATCCGTGACAAGAGTATCCATTAATTTCGACGTTGTTTTCTAATCTGCCATAGGGCATGTCCAGGCACCTGTTAGCCCCTTTCCCTTGGATTAGTACAGCTGGACCACTGGGTACTCTTTCTTTTATAACCCATTCTTGATTATCAGAGTTTGCAAAATCATTGAACGACAGGTCAAGTGAATCTCTGTCCCCTGGAAAATTATCGAATACGCATTGAATATAAATCCGCTCACAGAATTTAAAGGAAAAATCAAGTAACAAAACATTATAGCTTAAAAAGAACGGCCTTTTTTAAATATGAAAGGAAAAATGTTAAAAAATAAGATCTCTTATTACAAATTAATTAGAATTTAATTAGTCTTAAAAACGAGGACCTCTGCGTCACCATTGGTTTAGTGGCGTCTACCAAATCGAACCACTTACCCCTACCATACTATCCGCCGGTGAGAATTCAACCAATCTAGTTGAGGTAAGAGGTTAGGTTTTGCAGGCGCCTCTAAACCAATGGCTGCGCAGCAGTCCACGTCTTTAAGACTAATTAGGCCTAAATGTTAATTATTTTGTATTAAGAGATAATTTTTTTGTTATTATTTTTCTTTTTATATTTAGAAGGCCGAAAACGTTTCGTTTAAGTGAAACGACCTTCATGAAATGAAAATCTAACGCGTTGAATCTCGAATTTAAATTCTGATTTATTCCTATCAATTTGCATTTGAATGTTGGCGTTTAAAATATCTTAGTGGACTTTCGCTTTGTTAGCAAAGGCTTTCAGTTATTTTACGAAGGTGGTACTTACAAGATAAGAATTGATCTTTGTCGATGTTCTGAATATTATAGGTGTTTTCGGCTACTTTTAAAAAGCGGAATTTTTGTACAGGTATCCCTAAGTAGTCAAACTGAACTAATTTCGTCAAATCGCTCGCTCGAGTCAGGGCTCTCGAGCTATCTTTACTTATAATGGCATAGCATTTCTCCTGGGTCTCTTTGGCATGAATCGTACTTGCGAGCGTCAAAATCAAAGTCATAATCAACATCATCTGCAAATTATTAAATCCAAACGTTCAATGTCTGAAATTGCCATTCTTAAACCGAGTTATTGTTACTCCATTAATTCATATCAAAAGAATGTTTCGCAAATCTCCGGGAATAAAAACTACGACATCACAGTTTAAAAATTTTTTTTGGAAGTTTCTTTTTATGCTAAACCAAAATAATCAGGCCCGGAAATAAGCACAGTACACTGAGCATTGTCCAATGACAATTTAAAACGTCCCATAATTTTTTTTATGTCTAAGGGGGTCAGTGGGCATTTTGACCAATAACCTTTTCCAAAGTTTTGATAGCTTGACTATGAAGATGCAACATTATTTTTGCACGCTCCAGTGGACAAAGACCTATAAATTTTCCAGTCACTGGACACTTGTCATATTGGAAAGTTTTCTTATTTCCGGCCCTGAGCCAAATTCCACTCTATCTTTTATGTATTTGAACAGGGAGTTGAAAAGGAGAAGAATTGTGGAGCGAACTTGTGGGACGAATGGTATTCTACACCTCGAGTCTAGATTCCCAGGGTTTTTCCCACAGTGGGATAATGAGGGTCGAATGGTGTTAAATTAGTTCCGTCTTATCACGTGTGTTAGTGTTTTTATATTGAGCTTTTCAAAAAGTCTCGTGTTGATTTGCAAAAGCATAGCCGACGGATGTTTTGTCTCCTTATCAAGACTCGTTTTAGGAGACTCTGATGCCGCTTTCCACGAGATAAGCGAGAATTAACTACACTCGGTCAATTTTGCAGTCCATCTTCCTATTTCGGTATGAGACAATTTGGTCTCGCCGTTATGGTCTCGCCGATTTGGTCTCGCCGTTTTGGTCTCGCCGTTTTGGTCTCGCCGTTTTGGTCTCGCCGTTATGGTCTCGCCGATTTGGTCTCGCCGTTTTGGTCTCGCCGATTTGGTCTCGCCGATTTGGTCTCGGAACAAATGGGTCTTGGGACAATTGGGTCTCGGGACAAATGGGTCTCGGGACAAATGGGTCTCGGGACAATTGGGTCTCGGTACAATTGGGTCTCGGTACAATTGGGTCTCGGGACATATGGGTCTCGGGACATATGGGTCTCGGGACAATTGGGTCTCGGGACAAATGGGTCTCGGGACAATTGGGTCTCGGGAAAAATGGGTCTCGGGACAATTGGGTCTCGGGACAATTGGGTCTCGAGAGAAATGGGTCTCGGAACCTAACCCAACCCAACCTTGTTTGGAGGTAAGAATATTATTTATATGAGTATTAAAAGCCCGCCTCTTAATACGAACAATTTATTAGCAATAATAGAAATATTTGGGAAAAGGTGTCAGATAATTAATATGATAATATTTTGGAAAAGGTGGCAGATAATTAATTGGAGAATATTTTGGGAAAGGTGGCAGCTAACTATTAGGAGAATATTTTGGAAAAGGTGGCAGCTAACTATTAGGAGAATATTTTGGAAAAGGTGGCAACTAATTAGCAGGAGAATGTTTTGGAAAAGGTGGCAGCTAATTAGTAGGAGAATGTTTTGGAAAAGGTCGCAGCTAATTAGTAGGAGAATGTTTTGGAAAAGGTGGCAGCTAATTAGTAGGAGAATGTTTTGGAAAAGGTGGCAGCTAATAAATAGGAGAATATTTTGGAAAAGGTGGCAGCTAATTAATTGGAGAATATTTTGGAAAAGGTGGCAGCTAACTATTAGGAGAATATTTTGGAAAAGGTGCAGCTAATTATTAGTCGAATGTTTTGGAAAAGGTGGCAGCTAATAAATAGGAGAATATTTTGGAAAAGGTGGCAGCTAATTAGTAGGAGAATGTTTTGGAAAAGGTGGCAGCTAATAAATAGGAGAATATTTTGGAAAAGGTGGCAGCTAATTAATAGCAGAATATTTTGGAAAAGGTGGCAGCTAATTAATAGCAGAATATTTTGGAAAAGGTGGCAGCTAACTATTAGGAGAATATTTTGGAAAAGGTGGCAGCTAATTAGTAGGAGAATGTATTGGAAAATGTGGCAGCTAATAAATAGGAGAATATTTTGGAAAAGGTGGCAGCTAATTAATAGCAGAATATTTTGGAAAAGGTGGCAGCTAATTAGTAGGAGAATGTTTTGGAAAAGGTGGCAGCTAATAAATAGGAGAATATTTTGGAAAAGGTAGCAGCTAATTAATAGCAGAATATTTTGGAAAAGGTGGCAGCTAATAAATAGGAGAATATTTTGGAAAAGGTAGCAGCTAATTAATAGCAGAATATTTTGGAAAAGGTAGCAGCTAATTAATAGAAGAATATTTTGGAAAAGGTGGCAGCTAATTAATAGGAGAATATTTAGGAAAAGGTGGCAACTAATTATTAGGAGAATATTTTAGAAAGTTGGTAACGAATTATTGGGACCATTGCTTTTGAAAAGAAGGCAACTAATTAGGTAAGCAAATAATCACGATACCAAATAGTCACGAGACCAAATAATCACCATACCAAATAGTCCCGAGACCAAATAATCACGAAACCAAATAGTCCCGAGACCAAATAATCACGGTACCAAATAGTCCCGAGACCAAATAATCACGGTACCAAATAGTCCCGAGACCAAAAAATGACGAGACCAAATAGTCCCGAGACCAAAAAATCACGAGACCAAATAGTACCGAGACCAAATCGGTGAGACCAATTAGTCCCGCGACCAAATCGGCGAGACCAAAATGGCGAGACCAATTCGGCGAGACCAAATTTTCCTGTTCCGTCCTATTTAGTCAGTACTAAGCGTTTGACAGCGCCTCACCACTGGCGTCGCTTTACCTCGAATCTATGACCTATGTCACTTCATGACAAGCTCTCAGTAATCACTGACAAACTTAGGGAACATATCTAATGAACTTATGATATAACCTAATTGCTTGCACTATGAAATCCTACAAAACAAAATAAATATCCCATTTTTCAATAAGAAATATATTTCTGGTTAGGCTCCCTGTTGTGCGCCGAAGATACGAAAGAACTCCATAATGTACATACCATTTCTTTGGTTTGCTGCATCTTCCTTGTTCTTTTACTTGGATGGATACAGTTCTGACGCTCACCTATTTCATTACATTCCTTTTGTACTATCCGAAATTGCCACTTTTCAATGATTAAAAGCTGATAAATTGAAGGTGACACTTTATCTGTCTGACATATTTTTGAATTTTGTGCAACGATATGCTAATTTTTTAGACATGTATATTTTCTCGAGACATCATAGTTTATAGGAACTGATATGAACAATAAATTAATTTGATAATATTTAATTTATTTATCGCAGATTAGAGAGACCTTTCTATTTACTGGTTCCTTGTTCAGGTTACCTACCCTAATCTAAAGGCCCATTCACACAAGACTAAAATCTTACGTTGACGTCGGTGAAGTTGCTTTCCTCGCTTAACACGTCTCAAAGACTAGCTTAGATTGAAAATTTTCAGTCAGTGATCGGGTGAGCGCTGCTTTACCAGACGATTTAAAAAACGTTTTAGGATTCTTGGCGGTATTTTCAACTTTTTTCTCGCCTATTTTAGCATTCAAAAGTCTTTGTTCAAAAATCACCATATTCGCTTTGGTCACAGCGCTTCATTGAATTTTCACTGAACGTTGGAATCACTTTCACATGCACTTGCGAGCAATCTCTCGTAATTTTTGGTGCCCAATCTCATGGAAGTCCTGACGTTAAGGAAAGGAGGCGTTCCACCAAAGACCTACAGATTGGAACTTAAAGAGGATGGTTTGATTATGATTGTTCCTAGAATTGAAAGAGAAATTACAATACTAGAAACAGTTTTAAAATTATTTTTGAGATTATATGGACTGTCACTTTTATCTAGCAAAGTAGGCTGTGAAATTTGGATTTATAATACAACGTTTTCCACTCAAATACCCCGTTTCATTTATACGATATTTTAAATTTCAATTTGAACTGACAGTCTTCTTTGTTTGTTCCGAAAGGACGCTTTTAGGCCTATAGTTCGGCCAAGAAGTGATATCTAGTTTATTAGGGAGAAGGTATAAGATGCCTATGTATTCGCGCGCCATAGCCCCAGTCCCCCTTTAAAAATACAAGGGAGGGACGTAAAAGGAGGTCGCGCTATTTTGCTTCTCCTCGCGTCGGAAAATACGTAATTTTCGTCATTCGTGTCGCGCTGACGTGAGTTTTCAAGAACCAATGAGACGCTGGTTGTAATATAGAGGCGGGGATTAACTCCGGATCTACGTTTCGACTGGAGATGTGGCGAATTTATAGCTTCTCCCTAATAAACTAGATATCACTTCTTGGTTCGAAAGAGAGTCCTTGTTTCACATTGGATTGTTTATAAAAGCTATACGAGGTAAACATGTTTTGTGTAAATGTACTTAGCATGTAATGCAGAGAAACATTATTTTCTGGGTCTCCAATCAATTACTTATTCGTGGAATTATAGGGAAAAAAACACTTCAGACCATGTTTTCTTTCTTTCACGCTATTAAGCGGTAGGCCAATATTACATTTCATTCCCCCCTTTTAGCTTTTGGACTTGTTTACCCCATTATCATTTCACCTGACTGTATACATTCTAAGAACAAAGGAAAGCAACAGGTGCTGTGTGTGGAATCGGTCGGATATCATTAATACGGTTCTGAACGTAAGGAACATTAATGCCAAAACTGTTTTCAACGGAACTAGATTTACCGGTAATATATAGAAATGCCTGTCCATTTATCAGAAAAACTAAAACTAAAACGGTTAAGCTTAACTTGAACAGGGAGCCCAGTCAGGAATTTAAATTCCTTATATAGGAAAAATTGGAACTTTTTTCCGAAATTATAGGGTTTTATAGGAGAAAAAATGTGTTTTTATAGGAAAATATGGGACTAAAATGCGAGGGGCTAGCCACTTACGAAATATGGTGTACAAGCCTTAAGAAATATATTTCAATATTTCGAGAAATATCGTAATATTGAGAAATATCGGAAATATAGGGAAATATCTGAAATATAGGGAAATATCTGAAATAATGAGAAATATCGGAAATATTGGGAAATATTGGGAAATAATGAGAAATATCGGAAATATTAGGAAATAATGAGAAATATCGGAAATATTAAGAAATAATGAGAAATATCGGAAATATTGGAAATACGAAGGAATAATGGAAATATTGGAAATTTAAGGGAAATATCGTGAAAATATTGGAAATTTTAGGAGAAATATCGGGAAATAAAGAAATACAAAAATAATAGAAATACTGAGAAATATTAGAAATACGAAGGAATAATCGAAATATTGGAAATTTAAAGGAAATATAGTGAAAATATTGGAAATTTTAGGAGAAATATCGGGAAATAAAAAAATACAAAAATAATAGAAATACTGAGAAATATTAGAAATACGAAGGAATAATCGAAATATTGGAAATTTAAGGGAAATATAGTGAAAATATTGGAAATTTTAGGAGAAATATCGGGAAATAAAGAAATACAAAAATAATAGAAATAAATCGGAAATATTTGGAAATAAGAAATCTGGTGTACATTTTTTGGGGAAGTGAGTAGCCCCTCGCTAAAATGCTCATATATAATACAATTTTGGGGCTTAAACTATGTAGAAAAATCTCAAAAAAGGAAACAAATAACAAATTGGACTTGACTTCGAAAATTCAGAGGAATGTAATTAAAATATTAAAATATTTAAATATAATATTAAATTAGCCTAGCTTGGCTAATTTAATGGACTTCTGATATAATATAAAAATCCTAAGCGAGCTCCGCAATTTCGGTGTCTATTCAAATGTGATCTCGATAAAAACAGCTAAATTTTGATAAATTTGATGCTAAACTATAGACGAAAAATTCGACTAAGTCAAAAATATAGGATATTATAGGACTTTTCATGAAATTATAGGACAATATAGGACTGGTTCAAAAATATAGGATTTTATAGGAATTATAGGACCACTGGACTCCCTGCTTGAAAGACCATTCATTTAGTTGACCACTTTTTCGATTTTTCAAGCGTGAAGCCATGTAGAGGAATCAAAAAAAAAATCTTGATTATTCAAGGAGAACTGTGTATACAGAAGAAGCAAGTAACCTCCTGTTGTGCTTGAAGCTTTGACGAGCGTGTTTAAGAAGTTTACACTTACCCGAACCGAGTTTATTGATTTGAAGACAGCAGTATATAGGCAATACGGCTTTCCTATAGTAATGTTTAAAACCATTACATATTTAACATAATGAAATCGTCAGTGACGTATGTACCAAAACCAAAAAGTGTACAATTATGGCAAGGCCATAAATGTGCACATTTGGGGAGTGGCAAAACTAGGTCTTACGAAACATTTTTTCCTTTCCTTATTCTCCTCAAATCCAAGGCCAGAAATTTCGCGAATCCAATGACTTATCGTATTTTTTATCGGGGCTAAGACTCAGAGTTAACCAATATATGTTTGAAAACTTTACCTCCTAGCTTCATAGTCATTAAAGGTAAGCTATAATTTTCTGAATTTTTTTAAATAGAAAGACCGTGTAAATAGTGATGAATACTATAAATTTAAAACGTGTATCCATCTATAGAATTACAGAAGAAACGAGAAATAAAGTTGACCTCTACGCGTTTGACTTCTCCCCGAAGAGATCGCCAGACTACCCCCTATAGACCTTTTCACCAGTAGAGCGAGGGTGAAAACGGAGTAAAATTCTCGAGAGATGAGCATGCGCAGAAAGAATTTTTGGGTGCAGTGTCGTATTCTGTAACCATTGCTTTTGCCTTCGAATTCGAGTTTATTTTTATAAAACTGTGTTTTATTACCATTTGTAAAAGTATTTATTGAACTTCCGATGTGAAATTTTATCGAATTCAATTGATAGACGTAAAATTGGAGACTTGGAGTAGTTAATGAAATTCTACACAGCAAATTGGGCGCCAAGGCTTACGAGAATGTTATACGTAGCGCTTTCGGCACGGCATCGGCATTCGGCGACGGATATCTCCGATGAAGGGATGATCCCATATCCGGTTAATACGCACGTAAAAATGGGACCTTTAAAACACGTTGCTCAGAAACTATAGCGGAAAGGCATATTGGTAGTCAAGTCAAAGGTTTCTCTAAGTCGAATACACGAATTCTAGGAAAATTTTCTCAATGGCTGGAGTCAAGCCAACGAGAGGGCCTAATAGGTCGTGGATATCTTGTTTCCGTGTCTTTAGGAGTAAATTCGAATGCTTAAGGTCCTGTAATTAACAGTGTTTCTTTAACGTTGTTTCTGCACGATCTAGATTACCTTTACTTCATTTCCATAATGTTTATCGATCTATCCTTGATAGGTTTAGAAAATACATGGTTGTTTACTTCGCTGCTTGACGTTTATATTCCGTTATCGTACCAAGTTATTAATAAAACAAAGGCAAAGATAATTTAGTTGCACGAAGACTAGAAGCGTTTCTCATCAAGAACCGCATGATAAACTTGTAGCTATATTGTCCAATAACTTTTCAAAATGTAACTGGTAAAATATAATAACGATCAGTTTGAAAATATTGGTATAATCAAAGCTCGTATAGTGATGGTTGTGTCTTGACACAACGGAAATAGTAAACTTTTTTAATGTTAAGTAACGTCATTATGAAATTCCTGATTAGTTTATGTTAAAATTAACTTCAAGATAATTAGATTTTTTTAGATTTTGCTAGATTAAGAATTTCAAATAAATTAACTGCATTTTCTAGGTGTAACTAAATGTTCTTTGGTTAACTGTTATGTTTTCTCCTTCAGGTATGACAAATTAACTGAAACCTGGAAAGGAACCAATCTGAGTTTTAATAATTAACCACATTTGGAAGGTTTTGGGGAAAATTAAGCTTCATTCTTATACCAAGGCTTAAGAAGATGGACCAATCTAAGACGGTTTCGCTATACACGGGATATACTGTGAGTAATCTTATATGAATCTATTACTAATTGAACATGAAGTCAAGAATATTAAAATGAATAAAAGTTAAAGAATGTACATCTGTATATTTGGTTAAAATTTGAGGGAGGAAAATGAAAACTTCCGAATAGTCTCACTTAAATTCAATGAAGTCAAATCTCTTACTAGATATAGTACACTTCCACCTTGAAACGTCAACAGGTATGAGACTATGTTTACAAAATCTTAAAATTTAGCGTAAATTAATCAGTAGCTGACAATTGAAGTTGATATTGACGGATGTACGACATTTTGTCCGCACTGTTTGTCAGAAGCCGCTTACTTAACGCGTCGCATAAATTAGATACTGTACAATTTTAAAACCATTGAGATCAATTGGAATTAGTCTAATATTTTCCAATTGAATTAAATACATAAAATTATAGAGGAAAAATATTATATATTTTAAATTTATAAAATAAGTTATACTGGATGTTTCTGATAAGCATGTCATAAATTATAGGGTGTGTTCATTGGGGCAAACTGAGTCAAAAGTGTCAAAGAACATGGGGTCTAAAACGTTTAGTTTCGTAGTTACGGGTCCACAAAAAACGTGAAAAATGTCAAAGATGAGGAGGAAGACATATCATCTTGTTTAGACATTTCCGATAACCTCACATCTAAGAAATATAATGAACCATTCTCCAGTAGAAGTGCATTATTAAAGGTAGAAGCTTTATTTTAAGTCATATTATCACGTTATCAGCTAATTAATAGGAGAATATTTTGGAAAAGGTGGCAGCTAACTATTAGGAGAATATTTTGGAAAAGGTGGCAGCTAATTAATAGGAGAATATTTTGGAAAAGGTGGCAGCTAACTATTAGGATAATATTTTGGAAAAGGTGGCAGCTAATTAATAGGAGAATATTTTGGAAAAGGTGGCAGCTAACTATTAGGAGAATATTTTAGAAAAGGTGGCAGCTAATTAGTAGGAGAATGTTCTGGAAAAGGTGGCAGCTAATTAATAGGAGAACATCTTGGAAAAGGTGGCAGCTAATTAATAGCAGAATATTTTGGAAAAGGTGGCAGCTAATTAATAGGAAAATATTTTGGAAAAGGTGGCAACTAATTAATAGGAGAATATTTTGGAAAAGGTGGCAACGAATTATTGGAACCATTGTTTTGGAAAAGGTGGCAGCTAACTATTAGGAGAATATTTTGGAAAAGGTGGTAGCTTATTAGTAGGAGAATGTTTTAGAAAAGGTGGCAGCTAACTATTAGGAGAATATTTTGGAAAAGGTGGTAGCTAATTAATAGGAGAATTTTTTGGAAAAGGTGGCAGCTAACTATTAGGAGAATATTTTGGAAAAGGTGGAAGCTAATTAGTAGGAGAATATTTTGGAAAAGGTGGCAGCTAATTAGTAGGAGAATATTTTGGAAAAGGTGGCAGCTAATTAGTAGGAGAATATTTTGGAAAAGGTGGCAGCTAATTAATAGGAGAATATTTTGGAAAAGGTGGCAGCTAATTAATAGCAGAATATTTTGGAAAAGGTGGCAACTAATTAATAGGAGAATATTTTGGAAAAGGTGTCAACGAATTATTGGAACGATTGTTTTGGAAAAGGTGGCAGCTAACCATTAGGAGAATATTTTGGAGAAGAAGTAGCTATTTAATAGGAAAATAACCTAACTGAACCGAACCTAACCTACCCGAAACCAAAATATAAAAATTTGAATTTAAAACTTAAAAATTGATGGAACTACCATTAAGATTATACTTCATTTTAAGCACAATTTGTTTATTATTTCTAAATATCTCTTGCCTTGAAAGGAATGAAAGTGAGCGTTTTAATTAGTATCACGAAACATTTAATTAATATATTTTAAAACTACACCACCGAATCGCTGACGGCTATCGTTATATTGATGTACTTTTTAGGGCATATTCGGACGATTGGGATTTCGGTCCATCGGGAATATAGCCTATGGGCTAGATTTTGAAATTCTAGCCAAAACTTTTCTGTCGAATGCGATTCTGTCCATTGAGATTCGGTTGAATGGGAACCCCCCTCAGTTTGACCCAAAGAACACACCCTTTAATTTCTGACATGCTTATCAGAAACACGTACCCTGCGCAACATTCAAGTGTAAATTTGATTTCATATTCTTTTTATTTTATGCGTGTCAAGTATTATCCCTTAATTGTTCGTAAACCAGGAAAGGCTTTTGTCAATTCTGTAATTGAGGACTACGAAGGAATTATAGCTGATATCATGATCGCTGCTCGAAAAAATCTGAAGTAAATATTCACGAAAATAATATTTAACAAATTATTTTATTTAACTTTTTATCTAAAATGGATGCCCTATGAATACATATATCGTTCCACGAGGGATCCATGTAATTTTAGAAGCAGGAATAGAGAACGGTTAGCCTTAACTTCAGGCTCTCTTCAACACGTAATGAAAATATTAAATTTATCCTATTGGCTCACTTAAACTACGTTTTGATGACGTTGCTGACGTTTACGGAGAAAAATACGTGGTTCCCTTTTTACCTCTGTGGCTATGACCCGCCTCTTCTTTCATACCTCCCCCCCAGTCCCAGTGAAGGGGGTCGTGGACTTTGACACGCGCAAAAATTACCATGTTCTCTATTGCTGCTTATAAAATTACATGGATTCCTGGTTCCACTCAAATTTTATCAGATAAAAAAAATAATGGAGAATTTCATAAATTTTAAAAATTCTCTTGAAAAAAATTATATACTTTTCATTCTTAATTTTTTTTCTTTATTATAGCCTCACGTTTAAATATTTCTATTCGGTAAGTTAAGATTATAAAATAACCCTTTTTAATATATCTGCACATAATAATAGCAGAGAGTTTTGCTTATGTCTCGGATTTGGCAAAATATTTTGCAATGCAGTTGCTTTAAATTTAAAATTCAGTCATTAAAAAACGGTAAATTTTTATTAATTTGGTTAAATATAATTCTGATATTATTATAATTCTGATATTATTATTAGTTTTTTTATTAAAAACAAAACGACGTCATTAAAAGCAAGGTGAAAATCTAAAACGATGATAGCATTCGAACGTTAAATAAATACAGTTTTTTTGTGAAAGACATTCCACTAAAAATTATAATTACTTAAAGTAAGATACATGCCTCGTAAATTATGGCAATATGGCCTATGAACTTAAAGGGTCTGTAAAAATGTCAAATACAATTGGGTCAATGACGGCGCCTTTGTTATTGCTACGGTCGACGGTTCAGGCAAACACTGCAGGGGTCACGGACTCTCGGGAGTGGGGACAACCAATCACAAGAGAGATTAACCTGATGGGAGGAACAGCTTTACAACCACAAAATAATTCCTCTTTGATGCGTTTTACATTAGCTGATGACATCAATAAGAACGGGTCCGTCGACATTTTTACAGTCCCTTTAAAGGTTTCACTATGGCCTCACTAAATTGCCAGAAGTTATAACCAGAAGTGTTTTAAATAAAATTAACTTCAATTGGATGTATATAGGTACAGAGTATACATTTTAATACCGCACTTTAAATTTTCAGTATGAAGAAGAGTGGGACATAGAAACCTACCCTCATTCCTTTACGTACGGTGTTCTGCAAAAATATAAAGCATCAGCTGAATTATACTACTCCAAAATAGTCATGTTTTCTGAACTAACATCAACTCAACGTGGGAGCTTTTTAATCAATCTTATAAATATACCGTTATGGGTATGAAAATTCAAGACTAAATCTCATCTATTTTAGAATTCTTTTAACCAGAACAATATTTTTGTGACATTACAGTTCTTGGGACTACTGTTTGTGACTATATTCGTTTTGTCAGCTCTGTCAAAGGGCTTTGAAAAATCAAGCAAATTCGGATCTTTATATTGGATGTACTTCGCTCCAATATTTCAACAAAGTAATGTAGCGATACGTTTATGGATAAGTTGAATTTCGTGAGAGCATAAGTTCAAAAGATAAGTTTGTCTTTGTTACTGAGAACTTGTCTTGAAGTGACAAAGGTGAAACGTCATAGATTTCTCGCCTGAAAGATTTGGCCCGAGCAGTTGTCTCTTGAATACAACCCTACCCCTATTTACTGTTCCTGGCCAGATCTTTCATGTCTAAAGAAAGTTCTTGACACTTTACATAATGCAAGGTCATATCAGCCTGAGATAACTCTAACCTCATTTATACTGTATAATGGTTATTTTCCACTCTGCAGAGCTTTCGTAATATTTTTGAGACTAGCGTAAACAGCTTGACTATTTCAGGTTTCCCTTTAAGAATCAAACACTTCGTTTCGGCTCACTTGTTAAACATATGGGTCTTCACATCAATAGTGCTGAACATCGTCGTCACATCCTACATCACGGCTGACGTTTTCATTGGACAAAAGACAATTATAAATCATCCGGAAGACATACTTAAAGTCAAAAATCTAAGATACAATGCTCCTGGTCATACATTTAGCGTAAGTTTCTGTTGTTTTTTTTTTTGGTTTTTTTTTTCAGATAGCTCTGAAAAATTTGAATTTCGCATGGGAAAACATTTGCTTTTTGTTTGTTTCAAAGTTGTACAATGTCGGCAAGATTCCCAAAGGTGGGCGTTTATGGTGGGTCGTTGCATGGCTGCTAATCACAGCTAGTCAACAACGTTCTACACAATCCAGTGTACTTGAACCCCTTCTTGAACATTACTTTCTCGACCCGAAAAATAGGTTTTTTTGAACAAGTAAAAGAGGGTGAGGGTAAAGCGTTACAAATTTGCAACTATGACTTTAAAGGAGGGCTGGTTTTGCAAAAAATTATGTCACATTAAATTTAGAAGAGATTTCTACTCTTTTAATCGTTTTGCAAAAACCATGCAGTTACGGAGCTAAATAAGAAATAGCTTTGTGTGTAAATATAAATAGCCTATGGAAAATCAAATGTACGTTGAAACGGTACACGACAATATGGTCTCGGACAAATGGGTCCCGGGACAAATTGGTCCCAGGACAATTGGGTCTTGGGGAAAATGAGTCTAGGGACGCTTTGGTCTCAGGACAATTGGGTCTTGGGGCAAATGAATCTAGGGACACATTGGTCTCAGGACAATTGGGTCTTGGGACAAATGAGTCTAGGGACAAATTGGTCCCAGGACAATTGGGTCTTGGGGCAAATGAGTCTAGGGACACATTGGTCTCAGGACAATTGGTAATTAATAGGAGAATATTTTGGAAAAGGTGGCAGCTTATTAATTGGAGAATATTTTGGAAAAGGTGGCAGCTAATTAATAGAAGGATATTTTGGAAAAGTTGGCGGCTTATTAATTGGAGAATATTTTGGAAAAGGTGGCAGCTAATTAATAGTAGAATATTTTGGAAAAGGTGGCGGCTTATTAATTGGAGAATATTTTGGAAAAGGTGGCAGTTAATTAATAGAAGAATATTTTGGAAAAGGTGGCAGCTTATTAATAAGAGAATATTTTGGAAAAGGTGGCAGCTTATTAATAAGAGAATATTTTGGAATAGGTGGCAGCTTATTAATAAGAGAATATTTTGGAAAAGGTGGCAGCTTATTAATAAGAGAATATTTTGGAAAAGGTGGCAGCTTATTAATAAGAGAATATTTTGGAAAAGGTGGCAGCTTATTAATAAGAGAATATTTTGGAAAAGGTGGCAGCTTATTAATAAGAGAATATTTTGGAAAAGGTGGCAGCTAATTATTGGGACCATTGTTTCGGAAATGGTGGCAACTAATTAGGGAACCAAATAATCACGAGACTAAATCGTCCCGAGAACAAATTATCACGACACCAAATAGTACCGAGACCGTAAGATCACGAGACCAAATAGTCCCGAGACTAAAAAAATCACGGGAGCAAAAAAATCACGAGACCAAATGGTCCTAAGACCAAATCGTGCGATCAATTAGTACCGCAACCAATTCAGCAAGAACATATTTTCCTGTTCCGACGTTCGAACTAAATGCCTGGGAAATATTTACTGGCATTTCCTTAGATTTTTTTGTGTCACCATGTTTGGTTAGAGCATATACGAGACCACCCCCATAAGCATTAGCATATCATGGACTTAGGAATCAATCAGTGCTTTTCATTAATAAAATTTTAATTTTAAGGGCATATTAATTCCTTCTCACTCTAGCACAGAACATAAAGTGCTCAGAACGAGATATAAACTGATTGTATCTATTTAAAGGGATACCCTGGGAAATTGGTGAAAGAATACGAAGCCGATATTTCGATTGGTCTGGAGTGTCTTGGGACAATTTTTTCTCAAGAGTTCTGTCTGGCGATATGGTGTATATCACGTGGTATGAAGAAATCCAAAATATCGATGAATATTGTAAAAGAGTGCCGAGCAGTAGTATTCGACCACGTTTTTACATGTCGCCTTTCATCGTTAAATCTGATCTTATTGGATTTTATGTGAACAAAAATCACTCCCTTGATAAAGACGTCATGGCTGAATTTAACAGGGTGTAAGTCATATTCTATCTCATTCCAAGAAAAACGAAAACCTTTTTATTATGGTCTACTAATTTACTAATAAGGCTTAACACAGAATTCGTAAAGGTGGAACTATCTCCACTCAAACTCCGATATGGCAGTCTGTCTAACTGACACTAACCAAAGGTTCTCTCAAGCAGCTGAATATTGCATTTTCGAGTTATGTAATGCTGCGCTATTTCGACCCACAACAGCGGTTTAGCAGTACAATGTTTCATAATCATTAGCAAAAGTAAATAGATATTGTTTATAATCTATTTACTTCTGTCATTAGTCATACCCGTTTTGAGCAGCAGTTCTAGAAACATCTAATTTGAAAAAGAACAAGTTGGGAAAACCAAAATATTACCTCTACGAGTCAAGAGGTGTACTACTACAAACTTATTTACCTAGAAGTAAAAATTTACGAAATATTGAAGCAGTATTCCAAACATAGCGAATGTACAGTAAAGCAGACGACATTTTACATCCAATAAGGATAAATCTAGGACACATGGAAATCAGTCAATGGGGAAAAGAACAGGAAATGAAGTCTACGCTTCAGCTGATTACCCTATATTCTGATATCTACATTCACAACTGGTTTGCAGTGTAAACTCTATCGTCTCGTCTCACCTCAACAATATTCTTAGTTTGCCAACATGAATGTTAACCAAAGCTAAATTGTAGCTAGACGCACTAATAGTCAATGCGCACCATAAAGAGAATAACAAGTCTGTCTGTAGCTACTACCCGTTTACCATTAGCCCCTTTACTAATCTAATTGCCAACATGATCTTTACTTCCATTATAAAATCTTAACCTGATTATTCAAGAGTGTATTTAACTTTCGGCTCACTCTGAACCGTTGATGTCTCTTCATTTCAGACAGGAAAATCAAAGCCAATAGTTTAATTCACCCCAGGCCTCAATTATTTACTCTTTGTTTCACTAAGCCTATTGCGCATAATACTTGTTATACCCGCCGGAGTCTAGGTCTTAGTTTTCTTCATGAAACCACTAAACCAAGGATTATTCTATATACAGATGTAGTATAGCTTAAGCAATATATAAACAGCCATTTCAAATAACAATATTAAAAAAAATCTTTGGAATATCAAAATGAAGCAGAGCTTTAAAGCTACAAAAGTACTAAATGAATCATAATTACGAAAAATGCTTCCACATATTCACTTTATATTATGGAAAAAGAGAATATTAAGGTTCTGTATGATTTCTTAACACATCAACACAAGGCTAACTGCTAACGCGACGCACTAGTGTAACAATGGACGGACACACACAGACAAAAACATAGACTGCTTTTTAACTCTTTCCGTATTAATTTTGAGTTGAGAAACAAGATTATCTTAAATATTAAAATAAATACAATTAATATTAAATATTTTCTTCGTCACTTGTTTGCCTTATTGAGCGTTACATCGTTTTGATAAAGAACAATTAAACATTCTTGAGAGATTTGACTAATATTGGCGTTTGAAATGAGGCATACGCCGGTTGCTTCGCCTTACCCAAATAGGTAGTATATAAGGGTGTCGAACTACAGCTAAAAGCAAGAACAACCGCAATTGCGAAAACCTTTGGTGGACAAACCACCCTAGGGAGGCTAGACGTTTCTCGTAACCCTAGCTGATCGCCGCGAATGTCTTAACCAAACGATGACGATGGAGTTAGTAGCCAATGAGACAGATTGGTGTCTATGTGGAATAGACGGAAGACCAGTAGATGGTGGTGTTTAGAACCCAGTATGTACAGACTGGTGTCCAAGTGGGATGGACCAAGACCAGAAGATGGTGGTGGTTAGAAGCCAGTATGTACGGGCTGGTGACCAAGTGGAATGGACGAAGACCAGAAGATGGTGGTGATTAGAAGCCAGTATGTACGGACTGGTGTCCAAGTGGAATGGACGAAGACCAGAAGATGGTGGTGATTAGAAGCCAGTATATACAGACTGGTGTCCATGTGGGATGGACGAAGACAGAAAGATGGTGGTGATTAGAAGCCAGTAAGTACAGACTGGTGTCCGTGTAGGATGGACAAAGACCAGAAGATGGTGGTGTGAAAACTCAAGTAGAGGAGCCATTTCCGTGACCGTGAAAGCAGTTCGGAAATGGCGAACACGTTTGCTCCGATTTGGAAACTGCGAACGCGGTCACGTGGGTGTAACAACAGACAAACACAAACACACACACTAACAGACACACACGATCGTTACAGAACCTCTCCGTGACATACGTCACTCGGAGAGGTAAAAAGCTGTCCCTAGACAACTTTTTCTAAATCTGTAAATTATGCAGTCGTATGACTCTTCACTTATATAACTTTATGATTTCCAATTAACACGCGTTACTTTTAAAGCATTTCTAATTTTCTAAACCTTTTCTTGTTGATTTTAGGATCCGGTACGCTGCTTCTGCTTGTCTCGGAGAAGAGGCGATAAACAGAGCTTACTGGAAGGTGGGATGCGTCACGTCAGAAGATGTGAAAGACAGGAATACAGACGACGAAGAAGAATGTAGAATCTTGATGACCATTTTCGTTATAATCCAAATTCCATCAATCGCGATTTTAACCTACGAACTTATCCGAAAACTATGCTGTCATAAGTGTAATAATAATCAGAGCACAAAGCGAAGAACCACTTACCGCCATTCCAAGTCAACTACATTTTTCCAAAACACAGTTTACATCAAACGTAAACTATAAACTTTGGCCGTGTTGTAACAAAATACGCCTGATATGATATAATGTGCTAAGACATACAATGATACCTTAGAGCTGTCTACTCAAAATGTTCAACGACGTCTTAAGATTTAAAATATGATGGTGAAATTTATCCTGTACCACGTCTCGAAAAAATCTAGGAGGATATAGGGGTGAAGGAGTCTTCGACTGCCCAATCTTAGAGCTCAGGCTAGGAAATTAAGGTCCCGTCGCAGGGCCCTTCAAGTGAACCAATTTTAGTTTTGAAGGGCACTTTGCTAAAATTAGAATAACTGTGATTACAATAACATGTAAAACGTTCTCACCACGTCGAGAAGTGTAGAGCTCGGCATTATCGAATTAATTATCCGCTTTATTTTATCTTTATCCGAAATCTAGAATTATCCACAGAAGTACCGTGTTAAATCGCATTATAACCGCCAGTTTTGTTTGTAAATAATCGGTTAATCACTAATTTTCGGATAACGGTTAGGTAATGCCGAGCTCTAGAGAAGTGTTAGTAGCTTAATTTATATTTGAATAATAATTTGTGTGTGAGTGAATTTTACAAATAACAATTTGCTCCAAAAATGGTGGTAGAACAGAACTATGGGTAAAATTTAAGATTTTGAAAGCCCATACTATTTAAATTAAATTACTTGATTTGAATTTCGCATGTTTAAAATATAATCTATTACAAGTTGGGAAAACCAAAATATTACCTCTCCGAGTCAAGACGACTACTTACAAACTTATTTACACAGATATGGAAATGTTTCTTAAGTTAAAATTTATGAAATATTAAGCAGTATACAAAGCATAGCAAATATACTGTAAATCAGACGACCTTTTACATCCAATAATGATATACTTGTACACATTAAAATCATCCGATGGGGGAAAAACGGGAAATGAAGACAAAAAACTTTGGAGGGATATTACCTTAACGTGTTTGTAAAGGCCCAATTTTCTACTCCTCAACTGTATGCCCTCTATGTTCAAAGCCATACTCACAACAGGGTTGCCATGTAAACACTATCCTCTCGTTTCACCTCAACGATTTTCTTAGTTTTGTCAACATGACTGTTAACGTTACATAACACTACGCGTTTTACGTCACGTTATCCAAAAAGCCGACTATTTTCTTTGAAGACCGCGCTAGCTCAGCGCTGAGCACCCGACGTCAAAGTTCATAAACAAAATCCGGTTACATAGGACACTGTTCACAGCGCTGGGGTCTGCTGAACGCGGCCCAGATATCCACCATGATTATAAAATTTAAGCCTAATTATTTAAAAGTGTATTTAACTTTCGGCTCACTCTGAACCGTTATTGTCTCTGCATTACAGAAACGAAAACCAAGCGTTTACTTTTTGGTTCACTAGGCCTATTGACAAATAAAAGTTCATTTGTCGAACATAGTAGCGTTGTGCTTGTATTCACTTTAGAAAGGATTATGCTATAAACAGATCTAGTATAGCTTAAGTAATATATAAACATCCATTTTAAATAATAATATTTAAAAAAATCTTTGGAATATCAAAATGAAATAGAGCTTTAAAGCTACAAAAGTACTAAATGCATCATAATTACGAAAAATATTTCCACATATTCACTTTATATTAAGGATAAAGGGGATATTATGGTTCTGTAGGATTTCTTTACACATCAAAACAAAACGAACTTCTAACGCAGCGCACTACTGTAACAACGGACGGACACACACAGACAAAAACATAGGCTGCTTTTTAACTCTTTCCGTATT
This sequence comes from Phalangium opilio, assembly GCF_054372755.1. Classification (NCBI taxonomy): domain Eukaryota; kingdom Metazoa; phylum Arthropoda; class Arachnida; order Opiliones; family Phalangiidae; genus Phalangium; species Phalangium opilio. The sequence goes on from NW_028324243.1 coordinate 762,502, forward strand.
AATTTTGAATTGAGAAACAAGATTATCTTAAATATTATAATAAATATAATTAATATTTAACATTTTCTTCGTTAGTTATTCGCCTTATTGAACGTTACATCGTTTTAAAAAAGAACAATTAAACATTCTTGAGAGACTTGACTAATATTGGCGTTTGAAATGAAGCATACGCCGGTTGCTTCGCCTTACTAAAATAGGTAGTATATAAGGGTTTCGAATCGCAACTATGGATAAGAACAGCGCAATTGCGTGAACCTTTGGTGGAAGCCCCACCTTAGGGAGGCCGGACGTTTCTCGTAACCCTGGCCGATCGCCGCGTATGTCTTAACCTTAACGATGATGATGGAGTAGAAGCCAGGTGTGCAGACTGGTGTCCATGTGGGATGGACCAAAACAATGACCAGAAGATGGTGGTGTGTAGAAACCAGTGTGTACAGACTGGTGTCCATGTGGGATGGACAAAGACTAGAAGATGGTGGGGATCTCATTAAAAGCCAGTGTGTACAGACTGGTGTAAATGTGGGATGTTCAAAGACCACAAGAGGGTGGTGATTAGAAGCCAGTGTGTACAGACTGGTGTCCATGTGGGATGGACAAAGAGCAGCAGATGATTGTGATTAGAAGCCAGTGTGTACAGACTGGTGTCCATGTGGGATGGAAAAAAACCAGAGGCTGGTGATGTTAGACAGGCAATGGAGTAAGTGTAATACAATTTCCGAAATTTCCGGAAATTGAGAACACGTTTGCTCCGATTTGCAAACTGCGAACGCGGTCACGTGGGTGTAACAACAGACAGACAGACACACAGACAGACACACAGACACGTCGAAATTAGAACCTCTCCGTGACATACGTCACTCGGAGAGGTAACAAGTTGGGAAAACCAATATATTACCTCTCCGTGTCGAGATGATTATATAAACTTAAGTATCCAATGAAAACGTCGACCTTTTTGCCCTCATCCTTTCCCGCGCTTTGCGCTTCCTCATTTCATCCTTACTCTCAACATTATCTTCCTCCATTTTACATACAAAAATCAAATACTCACAAAAAGAAGCGGCAAAAACCTGCTGGCTCTATACAACCACTAAATTTGACTTAATGTCCAATTTCCAAAAACAATAATATACTGGTAGTTTAATTGACAACCGACTAGCATCGAAATTCTCATTAAGAATGGCTCCCGCGGATAAAAAAGGGCAATTTTCAACTAGGTGGGTGTTATCTCATTAGATTTGAAAAATATCATTTGTCTTTTTTACCAATGCCTAACCGTTTGGATTTTTTTAAAGCAATCTTAGCACCAAAAAATATTTTTTGATACAAAATAAATGTTTTATATTCTTATTAAGAATAAAACAAGAGGATAAAAAAGGTCTGTCCTCTCGCAATTTTTTAAGCTTTTATCATGATTACTCTATACAACAGTAACAAGGAGTATAAACCCATTAGTGGAAGCAGTATTTTTTTTCCGAAACAATCTCGCTTATGTTTATCCTCTCTAGACTTCGCTAAAAACGTATTACTCCTACATAAAATATTAATAGACAGGCAAGGATTCATACCATTAAAGAAGGAGCGCAATATTATCCATATTTTCATTTCATATACAGAGAAAAGAAATTATTATGTTTCTGAGAGGAGCTTACCATTTTTGTTGTTGTTTTGAAAAATATATCGCAATGCACGGGCCTTGATAGATATAGGAGGCAATGAATGAAATATATCACAATGCACGCGCCTTGATAGATATAGGAGGCAATGAATGAAATATATCACAATGCATGGGCCTTGATAGATATAGGGGGCAATGAAGGAAATATATCGCATGCACGGGCCTTGGTAGATATAGGAGGCAATGATAATCTCTCTCTTTGCACGAGAGGTTTATCTTTAATATTTAAATAAATATAATTATTTTTAATTATTTTAATCTTCAATAATTAACATTAATAATAGTTAAATCGTTTAAAATAAAGTTATACCTATTATCATCTCAAACTTTGCTAATATTGACGTTTAAAGTGAAGGGTACCCCTCTTGCCAGCTTCCTTCAAATTTTGGGGTATATATACGATTCGTTTCCATTATGATAGTAAGGAAAAAGCGCAATTGCGAAAACCTTTGGTGGCGATCCCACCTTAGGGAGGCTAGACGTTTCTCGTAACCCTAGCCGATCGCCGCGTATGTCCTAAAACCAAACGATGATAATGGAGTAGAAGCCAATGATACAGATTGGTGTCTATGTGGAATAGACGGAAGACCAGTGGATGGTGGTGTTAGAAGCCAGTGTAAGTGCAGACGGTGTCAATGTGGGATTGACAAGGAACAGATGATGGTGGTGATTGGAAGCCAGTATGTACAGGCTGGTGTCCAAGTCGAATGGACGAAGACTAGAAGATGTTGGTGATTAGAAGCCAGTATGTACAGACTGGTGTCCAAGTCGAATGGACGAAGACCAGAAGATGTTGGTGATTAGAAGCCAGTATGTACAGACTGGTGTCCGTGTGGGATGGACAAAGACCAGAAGATGGTGGTGATTAGAAGCCAGTATGTACAGAATGGTGTCCGTGTGGGATGGACAAAGACCAGAAGATGGTGGTGTGAGAACGCAAGTAGAGGAGCCATTTCCGTGACTGTGAAAGCAGTTCGGAAATGGCGAACACGTTTGCTCCGATACGCAAACTGCGAACGCGGTCACGTGGGTGTAACAACGGACAGACAGACAGACAGACACACAGACAGACACACAGACACGGCCGTTACAGAACCTCTCCTGGACTACGTCACACGGAGAGGTAAAAAGGAGAGAGTTTGTTTGATTCAGGCATATTCCTTTTGTACCCTCTCATTTGCATAGAATAAAATCTGAAGTCCCAAACGTATTTATTTACTCCCTATATTAGAAGCCTATAATATAGTTTAGTGACGTCATCCATTGGCAGTATTTTGAAGGAAAGTGGTGGTCTGATCTTTTCCACACTGTTTAGTACAGCTTTACTCAATTCCGACAGAAAATTGTCAGATCATGCCCTAAACAGTTGGTGACATATGCATCCAGAAAAGAAACACCAAGAGAAAAGGTAAACAAGCTGCCCCAGCCGAAAGGACACTCGTACGGGATATGTAAGATATTAAAAAAGTGAAACAACAGGGGCTGAATAAGCGAGCATGAGGTAAAAATACTAGAAGAATATTTTGGTCGAACCGTTTTAAGAACTTTTCCTTGTGGTATCCAAAAAGTACTACTCGGATTAGGAAAAGAAAACTCAACTCCACCATCACCTATTCCATAATTTCCATTGTTTGAAGAGATGGATCATCCGTTTGTAATGTCCGCCCGATCAAGTGGCCATTCCGAAAAGCCTGTTTGAACCATTCAAATCTCAAAACGTCTGTAATCAAGGAGCCCAAATATCCCGTCGTTCAATTAAAAAGCATCAACAGAAAACAACGCGCTCGGACTTTTTAACCGGCTGATTTCGTAAACGCGATGCCCCTCAGTGTCAATTAATAAAACGGACTTTCAACTAGCCACAAAATTATAGAGCACCGCAGAATTTCGGCAGAGTTCCGAAGAGGCTGTTTGAACCATTCTAATCTCAAAAACCTTCGTATTACAATATGTCAGTATCCCCATCCTTTTTATTTTTCTTACGATAGCTTAAGTGAATTCTGCCCGACCGCACACAGTGTTTCTGATAAGCATGTAGAAACCGTCAGAAAAGTAACTCTAACCCAAGTCCACCCCCGAAAATGCCCAATGATGATACTAGCGTAATTTTAAAGAACTCAAAGCTATCTCTGGCAAAATAGACGATATGCAATGTGACCTAAAATCAATTCGTACTGACTTATCTAACACCCAAAAGAAAGCTGACCAAATAGAAAATAAGCAAACCCGTTTTGAAACTATCCTAAGCAAAGTCCATTTAGAAGACCAAGATATTGCCCCACTTAAAATAAGAGATACCGAACCTGAAGATGACCTAGTAGATGCAAGGAAGCAATCTGTATGCGAGGTCACAATTAGGCGAAAAAACTTGGTAATTAGAGGTGTCAAAGACAGCGATACCGAATCACGCGACCAACTATGCAAAAGCGTTAACAACCTACTCAACAAAAAACTTGGAAGTTGAGGTGCTCGTAACACCAGACAACGTGTTTCGTAGAGGCTCATTTTCTAACGGTCACGATAGGAAAGTAGGCCAAATCATACGACCTTAAAAAGCGCTCAATTTAATTAAGACTCCTATCATATTTCATTCTAATTAAGACCATTAGAAAATAATGTATAGCTATGTATTATTTTCTTATGTTAAGACTAATAATTACTATAATATTTCAATATAATTGAGATTAATCTAGGCTAATTAACTGGAGAAATTAGAGAATTTACCATTCTGGAAGCAGGCGCAGCAATAAAGAGCGGTATATAACCATTGAACAGAATTCCATTGGAACGAAATTCCATTGGACCGAAATAAAAAATAAGTTGTTCTAATTGATCGAAGCTAGCCGGCTGTTCCCAATGGACCTAATTCCCATTGAGCAGACTTCCCATTCCTGTTGGACAGAAGTCTCGTTGGAGCGAATTTCCCATTGGCGCGATTTCGCATTTTATCGTATTCCCATTGAGCAGACTTCCCATTCCTGTTGGACAGAAGGCTCGTTGGAGCGAATTTCCCATTGGTGCGATTTCGCATTTTATAATGCTATATTTATTAAGGTCGTTGAAAAATAAACATGGGCCTTTTCCAAAATATTCTTATTTTCTAGGTTGGCCTAGGGTTAGGTTAGGTTTGGTTAGGTTTGGTTTGGTTTTGTTTTGTTTGGTTAGGTTTGGTTAGGTTTGGTTAGGTTAGGTTTGGTTAGGTTTGGTTAGGTTTGGTTAGGTTTGGTTTGGTTTTGTTTGGTTTTGTTTGGTTAGGTTTGGTTAGGTTTGGTTTGGTTAGGTTTGATTTGGTTAGGTTTGGTTTGGTTAGGTTTGGTTACGTTAGGTTAGGTTAGGTTGGTTACGTTACGTTAGGTTACGTTACGTTAGGTTACGTTACGTTAGGTTAGGTTTGGTTAGGTTTGGTTAGGTTAGGTTTGGTTAGGTTAGGTTAGGTTTGGTTTGGTTAGGTTAGGTTAGATTTGGTTAGGGTAGGTTAGGTTAGGTTAGGTTAGGTTTATTTTGGTTAGGTTAGGTTAGGTTAGGTTAGGTTAGGTTTGGTTAGGTTAGGTTAGGTTAGGTTAGGTTTGGTTTGGTTTGGTTTGGTTTTGTTTGGTTAGGTTTGGTTTGGTTAGGTTTGGTTACGTTAGGTTAGGTTACGTTACGTTACGTTACGTTAGGTTTGGTTAGGTTTGGTTAGGTTAGGTTACGTTAGGTTTGGTTAGGTTTGGTTAGGTTTGGTTAGGTTTGGTTAGGTTAGGTTTGGTTAGGTTAGGTTAGGTTAGGTTAGGTTAGGTTAGGTTAGGTTAGGTTAGGTTAGGTTAGGTTAGGTTAGGTTAGGTTAGGTTAGGTTAGGTTAGGTTTGGTTAGGTTTGGTTAGGTTTGGTTAGGTTTGGTTAGGTTTGGTTAGGTTTGGTTAGGTTTGGTTAGGTTTGGTTAGGTTTGGTTAGGTTAGGTTAGGTTAGGTTTGGTTAGGTTTGGTTAGGTTAGGTTAGGTTAGGTTACGTTAGGTTAGGTTAGGTTAGGTTAGGTTAGGTTAGGTTAGGTTTGGTTTGGTTAGGTTTGGTTAGGTTTGGTTTGGTTAGGTTCGGTGTGTGGAATCGGATATAGACGAATTCATTTATTCCATAAATAAGCCGGAATTGTCGTTAACAGCAGCTTCAAGCTTGGGCCAAAAAGCGACGCCAGTCATCGTTCACTACCTCTAGCGTTGGCTCTTGGCAGAACGAGAATGGCTGCTTGCCCCATGTACGGTTGGATTCTCTTCTTGTACTTAATGAATTCATTCACATGACCATTCTGTCGAATGGGATTTCCGACCGAATGGGATTTCTGTCGAATTGGATTTCTGTCGAATGGGATTTCTGTCGAATGGGACTTTCGGCCGAATGGGATTTCTGTCGAATGGGATTTCCGACCGAATGGGATTTCCGACCGAATGGGATTTCTGTCGAATGGGATTTCTGTCGAATGGGAGTTCTGTCGAATGGGATGTTCGGCCGAATGGGATTTCTGTCGAATGGGATTTTCGGCCGAATGGGATTTCTGTCGAATGAAATTCTGCCCAACGGATTCTATCCAATGGGATATAAGCATAAAGAGCACTCATTAAATTTCGTTAAGCGGCCTTTACACGCTCAATGTTTTGCACAAATTAAGTGGGGGACATTTATAAAATTCATCATCTTAAAAATTATTCCCAAGACTTCACTAATTGTGCAAATAAAATCTATCATGATATTGAAAGCTCAATATGTAGAACAAAAATTTAAAATTTTATTGGACAAATATATTGATCATGTTGCACACGATTTATTCAATTATATTGAATATATTTTATCACAATAAAAAAGTTGATGTTGACTTCATGGACCGCGTACAATTTCATAGAACAAACATAACATAAAAATCGTTAAATACACAGAATTAAGTTTCATTCCAATGCGAAATATTGTTTGTATTTTGAATAATATTTTGAGCAATAAAAACTCACTCAATATATATGATCAGTTTTTTTATGCAAATATTGTCCAAAATTTACCGCGAATGATTTTTAATTTCCTAAAACATATTGTAGCATTATATTTGAACTTTGCACAAATTTTTGTCTGGGTAACGATCATAACGTTTAATTTACACTTTGTAACTTAAATAACGGGCCCCACATTTTTTGCGCAAATTATTGAGCGTGTAGGGTGCCCTTTACGAGAAAACAAGAAATAGCCATAGGGTGACGTTACAAACGCATAATTATCTAATAAAAGTTGTAAAAAATAACTACTTTTAAAAGACGATAAATAAATAGGTTAATCATTATTTTTATGTAATATTTTTAATAATAATAATAATAATAATTTGCTTTTTATTTGGAACATCTATTAAGACTACTGTCTTGTTTACAATAGAGTCCGATAGTTTAATTAAATTAAGTAAAAGATTAACGTGGTGTTTACGTTGTCGTTAACAGTTGATTGATGAAAGGTGTAACCTCTTTTTTAAAAGTTTTTAGTGAATCAATAGTTTTAATTTGCCCTGGTAGAGAATTCCAGAGCTTGACACCCTGGTGTTTAACACTCTTAGATCTGAACTTCGTTAAACATGTTTCTGTTAGAAAATTTTTATCACAGCTACGGGTTTGGACTTTGCGATTTGAATTTAGGATTGGGAACCAGTTTAAAACGTATTCCGGTAATTGACCTTTGTGAACTTTAAACATAAAGATTAGCAAGCTCATGTGGTACATGAACGCAGGGGAATCTATTTTAGCTATTTCTCTAGCCTTGGTGGCAGAGGAGTATTTGCTAAAATTGACAATTTGCTTAGAGCAACGGGTGTGTACTGAGAATAATTTTGCTTGATTGCCTCTTGGAAAGTTGTAGTAAAAGATATTTCCATATTGTAAGATTGGCTGTACACAAGCTTTATAAAGCATTCTAAGTGTCCCGATGTCTAAGTGGTTTTGTAATGGACGGAGTAACCACAGGCGGGAATTAACTTTCTTTGAGACATAAAAGAATTTAATTTAAAAATTACCTGAGAACTTGCGGCAAAACCAAACGCCGTCAAACTGCGCCCTCTATTCACGGAAAAGTATGCCAAATGGTTATTAATGTACTTACCTGTATCTAATTATATGATTAAAAACAACAGACAATATTAATTTAACAAATAATTCGAAATGGATCAAACATTTTACATAAATGAAAGGAAAGAAATTAGTTTCAAAATCACAAACTCTGTTAACTCTCAATATTTAATATTGTGCTTTATTTTGTAAAATTGAATTTGGTTACCTAGAAAAACAGTTGTAATTCGTAATTAATTTGTTCTAATGTTTAATCTTTTATTAATAATAGATACATCTTCACATTAATTAGAAATATATAACGTTGTATATCGTACTAGATATTCATTCCAAAATTTAAAAGATATTATTCAGGCAGGGCAGGATTAAAGGGGGGGGGCAACGTGCCCTTCAAAACTAAAATTGGCGCACTTGAAGGGCCTTACGATGGGACCTTCATTTTTTCGGGACGTGGTACAGGATAAATTTCACCATCATATTTTGGTGGCTTCTGTCTTTAAATCTGTTGCGTGGGTGTGCAGTGTAAATAATAAAAAGACTTAAGATTAAGTTCAAAGAGTTAGTTTAATTAATTTAAGTGAATCAAAAATTACATCGAACCGATCGCGTTACTATGAGCCGGCGGCGGCGGGAGGAGTGAACGAAGAAGTGAAAATATTACAATGCAGTACATGTACAAAATAGGTCGGTTTTGCGATTGTTGCGCCACCACACCAAAACTGTATTTTTTAACTTATGTCAAAGCCTTACTAATTTATAAAAAAATAAATTCACACTCCCCCTCTTTGACATCATGTACAAATATGCAATAATAAATTATCAATTAAATATTAATAAATTAGAACAGGTAAACAATATCGTTAACATAATTTAAGCATTTTTACACAATTCTCGAAGTTAGTCTTATTTAACACTTTTGTCAGGATATCAGCTATATTATTATTAGATTTCACATATTGTAGATTAAAATGTCCCTGTTCTAGCGTTTCTCTAACAAAGTGATATCGTATGTCGATATGTTTTGAGCGTTGGTTTTCGACACGATTTCTGGAGAAAAATATTGCCGACTGACTATCGCAATATATCGTTGGCTTGTCGAAACGTATTCCAAATTGTTCCAGTTCTAGACAGATGGGTCGAAGCCATAACAGCTCCTTGGTTGCTTCCGACAGCGCTACGTACTCCGCCTCCATTGATGAAAGCGATACCGACTTTTGTTTAATAGATCGCCATGATACTGGTGATGATCCAAAGCATACGACGTATCCGCTTGTAGACTTCCTTGTGTCTTTGTCCGACCCCCAGTCACTGTCACTATATATTGATAGAGTGGGCAATTGTCGACTATCATAGTTTAGCCCGTAATGTGCGGTGGATATGACATATCTGGCTAACTGGCAAAGTTTCATCCAATGATTATACCCAGGGTTCGAATTGTATTGCGATAGTACGATGACATGAAACAGGATATCGGGTCTTGTTCGCTGTGCCAGAAATAACAATGATCCAATTAGCGACCGGTACGGATATATAGACATTTTCTTTTTCTCCGATTCTTCTGTTGGTGAATCCTGTTTCGTCAGAGTAATACCAGATGGCATAGGTAGACTAACTGGGTCATCGACGTTTAATCCGTATCGTTTTCCAAGTGATTTGGCGTATGTGACTTGGTTCATAAGTAAAGACCCATCGTTGTTAAAGTGAAATTCAATCCCCAGAAGTTTGGCGATTGGTCCCAGTCGTGTGACATCGAACGTCTTTGTAATTGTCTTGTAAACTTCCTCCAGTACCGTCGCATTCTTTGCTAACACCAGTAGGTCGTCAACGTATACCAGTATGATCATTTCCATCGGGAGAAAATATATACAGTTCGTCCCTTTCATCTTCTTAAAGCCCATCTCTTGAAATCGTGCGTCCAGTTCCATAAACCACAATCTTCCGCTTTGTGGTAGACCGTATAGAGATTTTAGTAACTTTAGACAATATCTTGAGGAGTTCGCGGTCTCGAATCCTGGTATTTGCTTCATATAGATGTCATTGTCAATATTACCATAAAGGTACGCGTTTTTGACGTCCATATGGCAATGCGTCCATCCAAGACTTATAACGAATAAGGCGATGAAGAACCGTATTAAGCTGAAATTGATGACCGGAGCAAACGCTGTGTCATAGTCTACCCCCTCAACTTGGTTAAACCCTTGAGCGACGAGTCGTGCCCTATATCGAATGATACGCCCCTGCAGATCCTTCTTCACCGCATAAACCCAGCGGCAGCCGAGAATTTTCCCTTTTGTTGGTTTTTCAACTACTTCTGTGACTTGTCTCTCAATAAGTGTTTCTACCTCGTTGTTCATCGCTTCTTGCCATTGTTGTGCTTGGGGTGACGTCATGGCTTGGTCGTAATTTGCTGGTATTTCAATATCGCAATTATAAGCTGCCCACTCCTCCTTTTTGTGTGCATCATTAGTTTGATATGTAGCCAATAACGATGTCTTCGAAAAATCATATAAAGTAGGGTCATGGGGTAAATTCATGTCATCCAAATATTGTCTCATTTCCGGTCGTGTACGTATTTCCTTGCCATTAGGTGCGTAGTAAAATACATCTGCCAATCCCTTTTTGGCCCCAGATGTCCGTATGACAACATCTCTCACCCATCCGTCGGGCAACTTGGGTCCCTTGGTTTCCGTACTCTCCTTAACGATGGTAGTATTGTCGTCCGAGGATGATTCGACTAGTTCTTCTGACGCATCTGAGAATTCGTCCTCTGTATGGTCCTCTCCATCGGTGCTCTGTCCATTGTTTGGACGATTACCCTCGGGTTCAGTTTCTTCCTGCGTCTGGTCATCATCATCAACATCGTCTACTTTCCATCTGACGTACTCCATTTTGTGTTTCCCCCGATCCTGATTTAGTTGGGTCATGCCGTGTTTACTCTCATCTATTCGTACATGTCTGGTTTCCTTTACTATTCTCTCATCAGGGATCCATATTCGTAGACCTTTTGTGCTTGCTGCGTAACCAACCAACACGCCCTTTTTCGCTCTGTGACTGAATTTATTTCGTCTTCTTTGTTGTGGTACATGAACATACGCCATGCTCCCTATTCTTCTTAAATGATTGGCGCTTGGTTTACGCCCCATCCATATTTCTATGGGTACTGCATCTCCGAGCTTGGCATGTCTTGTGTGATTTTTGATGTAAGCCGCTGTTACCACCAGTTCAGCCCATAGGTTTTGTGGGAGTTTAGCGTCTTCGAAAAAGGCCCGTACCATGTTCAATAATGTACGATTGATTCTTTCAGCTGTTCCGTTCATCTCTGGAGAGTAAGTGTTAGTTTTTTCCTGTTTTATACCTTCGGCGATACAATATTCGTGAAATTGATTGGAGCAGTATTCAAGTCCGTTGTCTGTACGAAGTGCCTTAATAGATTTTCCAGTTTGCTTCTCGACGAACATCTTGTATTGCTTAAAGTACTTTAGCGCTTCACTCTTTCTTGCCATGGGATATACAGTAATATATCGGCTTTTATCATCAATGAAACTGATATAATATCTCGCTCCCCCTACCGAGGTCACCGGAGCCGGCCCCCAGACGTCGGAATGAACCAGTTCCAGTATGTCGTTGCTTCGGATTCCTTCAATTCTATGGTGAGTTTGCCTTGTACTTTTGGCTACTTGACAGGTGGTACAAATACCTAATGTTCCTTTCATTGGTCCCAATCCTTTAAGCATAGAATGTTGAGTCATGTACTTTAAGTCGTTTTCGTTTATATGTCCTAGGCGTTCATGCCATAAATCGAGTGCCCTTGATTTCCTGCTTTCTACTGTACAAGCTTCTGGTATTGTGCTTCCTGTTTCGTTAATAATGGCATCATCAAGTATAACGGTAGCATCAACTTGATAAAGGTTGTCTTGCGTCAGCTTCGCTATAAATGCTATTTGGCCATCCGGAAAATACACGGTGTATTTAGAATTATGACGAACCCCTTTATCGCCCGCCTGGTCCATTATGCGCTCCGAAAGTAAGTTTCGATTCATTCCAGGGGTATAAATGACATCCTTCAAGTGGAATATATTCCTTCGTTCATCATTCATCTGCAGCCAGATGTCTCCTCTCCCTTCGACTTTGGCTGTCCCTTCTCCAACGTTTGCTGTCGATTTAAGTGGCGTAAAAGTGTAAAACCACTCACGTTGATTGCAGAAATGTTTAGTTGCTCCAGAGTCAACTATCCAATCTTTTGACGCAGTCGTTGTATTGAATGCGGAAGCAAAATAAGCTGTCCTTCTTGGCTCTTCTAGCTTTGACTTCTGTCGCGTGTTTTGCTTTTGTCGACAATCCGCTGCTTTATGTCCTCTTCGTTGACAACTGAAGCATTTCCCCATAAATGACGTTTTTATTGGTCTGTCTTTCGGTTGAGCTTCCTTCGTTCTAGTTCCATGTTGTATTGCGTACGCAGCATTGGCTGTATCAAGTTGCTGTTCCTTTTGTTGCCGTCTGCCATATTCCGCAATAAGGATCTCCGCTATCGGTCCAGGGAGAAAGTCTTCATCACTTCGTTGATAAATTTGTTGTACCAGGGCATCATAGGAAGACGGTAATGTGCCAATCATTTTATAAGCCACGTCTTTATCTGCCAGTGTGTTTCCAGCCTCTCGTAATGATGCTTGTAATTGGTTAATTCGTCCCAGAAAATCCGGTACTGGCTCTCCTTGGTAGGTCAAGGCGTAAAATTCAGTTAACAAACCTCCAATGCGTGCGCGTGACTTGGGTTCGTATATCTTGCTTAGTTTATCCCATAATTCGTGAGAGATCCTGATTCCCGCTACGTTGTCTCTTACGCTTTGACTAATTCCGAGAGCAATCGTCGAAAAGGCCTTTGATTCTCTTTGTTGGAACAAGTTCCTCGCTCTACTCGTTGTTGCCTCTTCTGTTGGTGCAACCTCCACTTTCGTAACTATCTCCCAAAGTCCTTTATTCATCAGCAGTAATTCCATATTGTACTTCCATGTACGATAGTTCGTTGATGTCAACTTCGGAAAGACGTGTAGTGGCGTGTTTGCTTCTTCGTCGGAATCCGCCATCCTAGGCCCGCCCGGTTAAGCCTCGGTCACTCAGTTCAAAGTCTCTTTATCACGTTGAACACCACCACTTTACCTAACCACGCTCTGCTACCATTTTGTTGCGTGGGTGTGCAGTGTAAATAATAAAAAGACTTAAGATTAAGTTCAAAGAGTTAGTTTAATTAATTTAAGTGAATCAAAAATTACATCGAACCGATCGCGTTACTATGAGCCGGCGGCGGCGGGAGGAGTGAACGAAGAAGTGAAAATATTACAATGCAGTACATGTACAAAATAGGTCGGTTTTGCGATTGTTGCGCCACCACACCAAAACTGTATTTTTTAACTTATGTCAAAGCCTTACTAATTTATAAAAAAATAAATTCACAAAATCTTAAGACGTCGTTGAACATTTTGAGTAGACAGCTCTAAGACATCATTGTACGTCTCACCACATTATATCTTAGTGGCGTATTTTGTTACCGTACGCCCAAAGTTTTCAGTTTACGTTTGATGTAAACTGTGTTTTGGAAAAATGAAGTTGACTTGGAATAGTAGTAAGTGGTTCTTCGCTTTGTGGTTCGATTATTATTACAACTTTTACAGCATAGTTTGCGGATTATCTCGTAGGTTAAAATCGCGATTGATGGAATTTGTATGATAACGAAAATGGTCATCAAGATTCTACATTCTTCTTCGTCGTCTGTATTCCTGTCTTTCAAAATTTCTGAGGTGACGCATTTCACCTTCCAGTAAGCTCTGTTTATCGACTCTTCACCGAGACAAGCAGAGGCAGCGTACCGGATCCTAAAATCAACAAGAAAAGGTTTAGAAAATTAGAAACGTTTACAATATAAGGCGCGTTAATTGGAAATGCGCGATTTAGAAAAAGCTGTCTAGGTACAGGTTTTTCTATTCCAAAATAGCTGTTTCGAGAACCGCAGCTCAAACCGAGTATGTCACACGATTATGAAACATAATACTGCTAAACTACTGTTTAGGCAACCGCTGTTTGGGAAATAGCTAGCGCAGCACTACATAACTCGAAAACAGAAAATGTAATATCCAGCTGCTTGAGAGAACGTTGGTTAACAGGAATTAGATTATTGACAGTATGATAGACCGCCATTTTGGAGTTTGAGTGCAGATAGTTCTACCTTCGCATGAATTCAGTGCCAAAAATGACAATACATTCTCTAAAATAGCCTTATTAGTAAATTAGTAGACCATAATTAAAAATTTGTGTTTCTTGGAATGAGATAGAACATGACTTACACTCTGTTAATTCCAGCCATGACATCTTTATCAACGGAGTGATTTTTGTTCACATAAAATCCAATAAGATCAGACTGAACGATGAAAGGCGACATGTAAAACCGTGGTCGAATACTACTGCTCGGCACTTTTTTACAATAGTCATCGATATTTTTGATTTCTTCATACCACGTGATAAACACCATTTCGCCAGACAGCACTCTTGAGAAGTAATTGTCCCAAGACATTCCAGACCAATCGAAATATCGGCTTCGTAATCCAGGGTATCCCTTTAGATATATAAGAGAACTTTAAATCTGGTTCTGAGAATTTCATGTTCTGTGTTAGAGTGAGATGGAATTAAAGTGCCCTGAAGTTCAAATTATTTTAATGAAAAGACCTGAGTGAATCCAAACTTCTACATATTCTATATGCCCATGGGGTTTTTCTCGCATGAGCTCTAACAAAACATTTTAGCACAAATAAAGGATATTCCAGTAAATATTTCTCGTGCATCTAGTTCAAACGGACATTTGATTTTCCCTAGTCTATTTATATGTATTTTACACGCCAAATCTATTTCCGATTTAGCTCCGTAGCTCACTGTGGTTTCTTTCAAACGATTAAAAGATTAGAAATCTCTGCTCGGGGTGTAAATTTAATGTGGCAAGTTCAAAGCATGAGTTTTATTCATGCAATGCTTTATACCCTCATCCTCTTTTATTTGTTCAATCCACCTATTTTTCGGGCCTCGAAAGTATTGTTCAAGAAGTGGTTGAAGTTCATTAAAGCGTGTGGAACGTTGTCGACTAACTGTGGATAGCAGCCATCAGAATTTTATGACTTCTTATCCTGGGAAGTAATGGACTCTAACCATATCCAGAACAATCTCTGTTAGCCAACTTCTTATTAGGTCCGATCACCGCGCCACCTACGGCATTTCCCTCATTTTGAGTTGGAAGGCTGATTTGCGCGCCAGCAGCGGGCAAGAAACGAAATTTTAAGGTGTGTCCTGTGGTTTGAGGTAACGAATCAGAAAGGGTGACAAGAACAGCTGTTTTAATAGACTGCTAGAAATTCCGGTCAAACTAGTGTGGGGTCCTAGGCACACGGATTGTAATGGATTTTCAGAGTTCTAGCCAGACGGCTTTTCAACGATTGGCGCTGAAGAAGTTTTGAACAAGCCCCACAGTTTGAGTGCCACAGCCTCTCGGCGTGGGATTTTTTTTCAGTAGATAGTTTTACAAGTGGGGAGGAAAATTTCGACCCTCTTTTACGATTGCCATAGGCAATTTTGACTTGCAGGGATGGATACTATATAATGCCTTAGTGTCCAATACTTCCCAGGATAAGAAGTCATCAACTTCTGCAGCCATGCAACAAGCAAACAACAAACGTTCGCCTTTGGGAATCTTACCGACATTGCACAACTTTGAAAAAAGCAAAAAGCAAATGTTTCCCATGCAAAATTATAATTTTACAGAGCTATCTGATAAAAATAGAAACTTACGTAAAATATATGACCAGGTGCATGGTATCTTAGATTTTTGACTTTAAGTATGTCTTCTGGATGATTTATAATTGTCCTTTGTCCAATGAAAACGTCAGCCGTGATGTAAGAAGAGACGACAATGTTCAGTACTATTGATGTCAAGACCCATATGTTTAACAAGTGAGCCGGAACGGAGTGTACGATTCGTAAAGGGAAGCCTGAAACGAGCCAAGTTGTTCACGCTAGTCTCAAAACTATTACGAAAGCAGAGTGGAAAAAACCATATAACCATATAAATGAGGTTAGAGTTATCTCAGACTGACATGACCTTGTAAAGTGTCATGAAAGATCTGGCGAAGAAATGGGCTTGGATTCAAGAGACACCTGCTCGGGCCAAATCTTTCAGGCGTCACTTTGCGAGAATCTATGACGTTTCATTTACGTCACTCCATGAAATGCTCTCAGTAACCAGTGACAAACTTATCTTATCAACTTATGCTCTCACGAAATTCAACTTATCCATAAACGTATCGCTACATTACTTTGTTGCAATATTGGAGCAAAGTACATCCACACTAAAGATCCGAATTTGCTTGATTTTTCAAAACCCTTCGACAGAGCTGATAGAACGAATATTGTCACAAACAGCAGACCCAAGAACTGTAATGTCAGTAAAATATTTTTAAGGTTAAAATAACATTATAAAATAGTTGATCTTTTGTCTGGACTTTTCATACCCATAACGGTATATTTATAAGGTTGATTAAAAAGCTCCCACGTTGAGTTGATGTTAGTTGAGAAAACATGACTATTTTGGAATAATATAATTCAGCTGGTGCTTTATATTTTTGCAAAACACCGTACGTTATGGAATGAGGGTAGGTTTCTATGTCCCACTTTTCCTTATTCTGAAAATTTAAATTCTGGTATTAAAATGTACCCTCTCTATTATGTACAACCAAATTGAAGTAAATTTTATTTAAAGACAATACTAGCAATTTTGTGAGGTCACAGTGAAGTCATTATAAAGTCAGTAAAGAAGTCGGCGGACCGTTGACTTTTTTTAAAAGTGACTCCCCCCCTCCCTTTGATGTAAAACTGTTTGACTGTGTTTGTCAATGAAGAATTATTTCGTAGTTGTAAAGCGGTTCCTGACATCCGGTTAAATTCTCTTGCGATTGGTTGGGAGCAGTCCCGTTTCGGAGTTTCCCCAATCCCCACTTCCGAGACCCCTGCTGCGTTTGTTAGTACCCTTGACCATAGATGCTGTGATTGGCTCAATTGTATCACCTGCATAATAAGGCTGACTAACACAGAAAAGGAAAATGCTATACCTAACTCTATTTTCCCGGAAAGAATGAAAGACTTTCGTTGTCTTACCCCCGGGGGTCAGTCAATAATGACTTTCTAGCTACATCGTATTCTATGAGAGCGGTAGCTCTCTTAGATAAGACTTCATACTGACTTTAATGTATAAGGATGGTTTTTTGATTGGATATAACTTTTTTTGTATCGTATTAACTGCTTTGAAAAAATTCCACAGAACTACAATTCGGGCCCTAAATACGTGGTTGAAATTTCAAAGAGATCCATTTAATAGTTTATTTTATAAAAAATAAAGTTGCTAAGGGTGGTTTACATTTCCATAAAAATAATCATAGATATTGACGAAAACCTCAAAATTTTCCCATAGAAATAACATGGGAAAATATTTTACAGATAACCATCTTGTTGTAGCCGTCATAATATAACTATACGTTTGTTTGATTTGAAAACGGTTTTAAACGAAAGCCTCATATTTAGTATTTGTGCTTTCCAGCTTTCATTGATTAATTTTAAGTTTAAGTATGTTTAATTTTAAATTTTCAAAATTACCCCAATCTGCTTTATTTAAGCATGGATAATAGTCAGTTTATGATGTAAGCACGGTTAAGGCTATTTGGTCCAATTTTCGTAGTGGTAAAAAAACAAGAGAACCTAAGCTTGTGTTAGCTAACAAGTTAAGTTGGAAAAGGACCCCACACATGTATATTAAGTTAACAAGATAACCTACGCCTGGTAATTAAGCTAGATTACCTACGACTGGAAATTAAGCTAGATTACCTACGACTGGAAATTAAGCTAGATTACCGACGACTGGATTAAGCTAGAGTAACGACGACTGGAAATTAAGCCACATTACCGACGACTGGTAATTAAGCTAGAATACCGACGACTGGTAATTAAGCTAGGTCAGCGACGACTGGTAATTAAGCTAGGTCAGCGACGACTGGTAATTAAGCTAGAATACCGACGACTGGTAATTAAGCTAGATTACCGACGACTGGTAATTAAGCTAGATTACCGACGACTGGTAATTAAGCTAGATTACCGACGACTGGTAATTAAGCTAGATTACCGACGACTGGTAATTAAGCTAGATTACCGACGACTGGTAATTAAGCTAGATTACCGACCACTGGTAATTAAGCTAGATTACCGACGACTGGTAATTAAACTAGATCAGCGACGACTGGTAATTAAGCTAGATTACCGACGACTGGTAATTAAGCTAGATTACCGATGACTGGTAATTAAGCTAGATTACCGACGACTGGTAATTAAGCTAGATTACCGACGACTGGTAATTAAGCTAGATTACCGACGACTGGTAATTAAGCTAGATTATCGACGACTGGTAATTAAGCTAGATTACCGATGAAAAGAAATTAAGCCAGATTACCGATGAAAAGTAATTAAGCCAGATTACCGATGGTAGGTAATTAAGCTAGATTACCGATGGCAGGTAATTAAGCTAGATTACCGATGGCAGGTAATTAAGCTAGATTACCGACGACTGGTAATTAAGCTAGATTACCGACGACTGGTAATTGAGCTAGATTACCGATGGCAGGTAATTAAGCTAGATTACCGACGGCAGGTAATTAAGCTAGATTACCGACGACTGGTAATTAAGCTAGAATACTGACGAGTGGTAATTAAGCTAGATTACCGACGACTGATAATTAAGCTAGACTACCGACGACAGGTAATTAAGCTAGATTACCGACGACTGGTAATTAAGCTAGATTACCGACGACTGGTAATTAAGCTAGATTACCGACGACTGGTAATTAAGCTAGATTACCGACGACTGGTAATTAAGCTAGATTACCGACGACTGGTAATTAAGCTAGATTACCGACGACTGGTAATTAAGCTAGATTACCGACGACTGGTAATTAAGCTAGATTACCGACGACTGGTAATTAAGCTAGATTACCGACGACTGGTAATTAAGCTAGATTACCGACGACTGGTAATTAAGCTAGATTACCGACGACTGGTAATTAAGCTAGATTACCGACGACTGGTAATTAAGCTAGATTACCGACGACTGGTAATTAAGCTAGATTACCGACGACTGGTAATTAAGCTAGATTACCGACGACTGGTAATTAAGCTAGATTACCGACGACTGGAAATTAAGCTAGATTACCGACGACTGGATTAAGCTAGAGTAACGACGACTGGTAATTAAGCCAAAATACCGACGACTGGTAATTAAGCTAGGTCAGCGACGACTGGTAATTAAGCTAGGTCAGCGACGACTGGTAATTAAGCTAGATTACCGACGACTGGTAATTAAGCTAGATAACCGACGACTGGTAATTAAGCTAGATTACTGACCACTGGTAATTAAGCTAGATTACCGACGACTGGTAATTAAGCTAGATCAGCGACGACTGGTAATTAAGCTAGATTACCGACGACTGGTAATTAAGCTAGATTACCGATGACTGGTAATTAAGCTAGATTACCGACGACTGGTAATTAAGCTAGATTACCGACGAATGGTAATTAAGCTAGATTACCGACGACTGGTAATTAAGCTAGATTACCGACGACTGGTAATTAAACTAGATCAGCGACGACTGGTAATTAAGCTAGATCAGCGACGACTGGTAATTAAGCTAGATTACCGACGACTGGTAATTAAGCTAGATTACCGACGACTGTATTTAAGCTAGATTACCGACGACTGGTAATTAAGCTAGATTACCGACGACTGGTAATTAAGCTAGATTACCGACGACTGGTAATTAAGCTAGATTACCGACGACTGGTAATTAAGCTAGATTACCGACGACTGGTAATTAAGCTAGATTACCGACGACTGGAAATTAAGCTAGATTACCGACGACTGGTAATTAAGCTAGATTACCGACGACTGGTAATTAAGCTTGATTACCGAAAACTGGTAATTAAGCTAGATTACCGACGACTGGTAATTAAGCTAGATTACCGACGACTGGTAATTAAGCTAGATTACCGACGACTGGTAATTAAGCTAGATTACCGACGACTGGTAATTAAGCTAGATTACCGACGACTGGAAATTAAGCTAGATTACCGACGACTGGATTAAGCTAGAGTAACGACGTCTGGTAATTAAGCCAAATTACCGACGACTGGTAATTAAGCTAGAATACCGACGACTGGTAATTAAGCTAGGTCAGCGACGACTGGTAATTAAGCTAGGTCAGCGACGACTGGTAATTAAGCTAGATTACCGACGACTGGTAATTAAGCTAGATTACCGACGACTGGTAATTAAGCTAGATTACTGACCACTGGTAATTAAGCTAGATTACCGACGACTGGTAATTAAGCTAGATCAGCGACGACTGGTAATTAAGCTAGATCAGCGACGACTGGTAATTAAGCTAGATTACCGACGACTGGTAATTAAGCTAGATTACCGACGACTGGTAATTAAGCTAGATTACCGACGACTGGTAATTAAGCTAGATTACCGACGACTGGAAATTAAGCTAGATTACCGACGACTGGTAATTAAGCTAGATTATCGACGACTGGTAATTAAGCTAGATTACCGATGGCAGGTAATTAAGCTAGATTATCGACGACTGGTAATTAAGCTAGATTACCAATGGCAGGTAATTAAGCTAGATTACCGATGAAAAGTAATTAAGCCAGATCACCGATGACAAGTAATTAAGCCAGAATACCGATGACAAGTAATTAAGCTAGATTACCGATGGTAGGTAATTAAGCTAGATTACCGATGGCAGGTAATTAAGCTAGATTATCGACGACTGGTAATTAAGCTAGATTACCGATGGCAGGTAATTAAGCTAGATTATCGACGACTGGTAATTAAGCTAGATTACCGATGGCAGGTAATTAAGCTAGATTACCGATGAAAAGTAATTAAGCCAGATTACCGATGACAAGTAATTAAGCTAGATTACCGATGGTAGGTAATTAAGCTAGATTACCGATGGCAGGTAATTAAGCTAGATTACCGATGGCAAGTAATTAAGCTAGATTACCGACGACTGGTAATTAAGCTAGATTACCGACGACTGGTAATTAAGCTAGATTACCGATGGCAGGTAATTAAGCTAGATTACCGATGAAAAGTAATTAAGCCAGATTACCGATGACAAGTAATTAAGCTAGATTATCGATGGTAGGTAATTAAGCTAGATTACCGATGGCAGGTAATTAAGCTAGATTACCGACGACTGGTAATTAAGCTAGACTACCGACGACTGGTAATTAAGCTAGATTACCGACTACTGGTAACTAAGCTAGATTACCGACGACTGGTAATTAAGCTAGATTACCGACGACTGGTAATTAAGCTAGATTACCGACGACTGGTAATTAAGCTAGATTACCGACGACTGGTAATTAAGCTAGTTTACCGACGACTGGTAATTAAGCTAGATTACCGACGACTGGTAATTAAGCTAGATTACCGACGATTGGTAATTAAGCTAGATTCCCGACGACTGGTAATTAAGCTCGATTACCGACGACTGGTAATTAAGCTAGATTACCGACGACTGGTAATTAAGCTAGATTACCGACGACTGGTAATTAAGCTAGATTCCCGACGACTGGTAATTAAGCTCGATTACCGACGACTGGTAAATAAGCTAGATTACCGACGACTGGTAATTAAGCTAGATTACCGACGACTGGTAATTAAGCTAGATTACCGACGACTGGTAATAAAGCTAGAATACCGACGACTGGTAATAAAGCTAGAATACCGACGACTGGTGTTTAAGCTAGATTACCGACGACTGGTAATAAAGCTAGAATACCGACGACTGGTAATTAAGCTAGATTACAGATGACTGGTAATTGAACTTGATAAGTATATGACATGTGTTGGTGCTCAGGTGTACGGAATCTTTTTATGGTATAACTATGTACAGCTTCCTCTGTATTTGCATGTGAAAATGACGGGAAAGCAATTTGAGTTTGATCGGACGTTCATTGTCAAGTCAAGCAGTGAGGAATGACAGTTTTATAATAGATGGTTTGTTAGTTCAAACGCGTTAACTAATGTATGCACAATGCTCTAATACTTTTACTCTCCCAAGGTTTCTGAATTTGAATTAGTATTAAGACTGAAGTAACAGATATTAATAAAAACTGTCATTGTAGACAAAGACTGGAAAGTGTAAATGATAAGTGTAGAAAATGAATTGCCAGAAGTAACAGATATAAAATTTTTACTTTTGAAGACATGATCATAAAACATCGATTATTTTAAAAAATTCTTATCTTAGTTTTTTTCACAAAAATTAGTCAAAATATTTTGTCACGAAACATGTGCATCATTTCAAAACCAGTACACGTGTACATTTTTTTTATACCAAAAATTTACAATGAGTTTTGAGTATTCGGTCCTATAAGGAGAATAAAATAGTCAGAAAATGGTTGAAAAAAAACTGTGTGAAAATCGTAGTCGTTATTTTGAAAGTTTTAAAAGTATCAAAATTAACGTGATGTATAGGTCCCAAAATATCTTTTGAACATTAATAATTACATCACAGTCAAACGGCCTTTGTAATTTTCTGCTTGGCAATATTTCCAATTATAAAATATAAAAATTGGAGTATTTGAACTAAACCCTAGTTTCAAAAAATTTGAAGATACCATTTTTTTCTGGAACTATTATATAGAGCAAAATACTTGTGTAAATAATGTAGAAAAATATATTGAGTTTAATGAAAATTTGGTGAAAAAACTAAGATAAGAATTTTTTAAAATAATCTATGTTTTATGATCATGTCTTCAAATGTAAAAATTTTAATATCTGTTACTTCTGGCAATTCATTTTCTACACTTATCATTTACACTTTCCAGTCTTTGTCTACAATGACAGTTTTTATTAATATACGATGGGCTATTAGTTTGACCACAAGGAGATAATCAACATCAAGGAGATATCTCTCCAGATTACGAATGAGGGTATTGTGTGTCAGGTTCTCGCTGACGAACGTCTCATCTCGAGTGTTTATAAAAGTTAACATCCCAAGGTGAGGCCGAACGTATTTACTGTAGAGTAAACGGCAATTGAACAACAACAACAAAGTTTTTCTCTCCTAACATATTTTCTCCGCCCCAACTAAACTCTGCCAGGGAGAGCTGGATCCCCTAAAAAAATTTCACCCCCTCCCTAAAAGGCACGGGACTTGAATTTTTGGATTGGAGGTTTGTTCCGCACCTGATGAGCTACTCGGCCAATAGGTTTCACTTCTAAAATGGTTTTTTTATAATATGAATTTCAAATTTTGCTTTATCTCTAATCTCGTTAGCTAAGGCTTCTAATCTATCCATTGTGTGTAAATAAATACCGTCTTTAAAAGAAAATTAGCACGCCACACGATACGCCGTCTCCGCTAAAAAATGTAAACACTGACACCGTCAACTTGGATGAATCCTCCACGCTTGAACTTGCTCAGACTACAATTAGCCCCGCCTGTTTTACTTCACTCTCCACCGCTGTGGAGCGCTGCTTCAAAAGTTCGTACTCGGTCTTGGCCGATGGCCGAGATTTTGGAAATTTTTCTCTCCATTCACCCGAGCTCCGTTGCAAATATAAAAAATCTCAACGTCCCAACTTTCAGAACTAGAGGCTACGGTAAAAAATCGGAGATATGACCTTGATGTTAGATTATTCTCTTTGTGGTTTGACCTGGTGTGTAGAAGAAGAAGAAGAAGAAGAAGAAGAAGAAGAAGAAGAAGAAGATGATGATGATGATGATGATGGAGAAAAGGTTTCGTTCGCTATTTTTAAATAGCACTTCGTAAAACCAATTCTAGGTGGCGCTGGCTCCATATTTTTCTTGTCAACTATTTTAAAATTTATAATATTTATTTTCATCTCCACCGCCACCGCGTTGGCGACATGTGATTCACGTTGCCAAGCAGCCATTGAAAAATTATTTCCCTTGACCGGTATATTAGGGGATATTTCACTAAAAGTATATTTTTGTAGTAGGGCTTAAATATGGGCTAGACCATCTTGTTTTTTAAAAAAATTCAACTGTCCGCCTACCACCTTCGTCAGCCATTTTGCCTTTATTTGGTCGGCATCTATCTTTCTTTTAGCAATTATAATTCTATATCTATTAGTTAGTGGAATGTCTTTTACAAATAAACTGTTTTGTTTAACGTTCGATCGCTACTATTGCTTTGTATTTTCAGCTTGCCATTAATGATTTCGTTCGGCTTTTCAAATTTTCCGTTTGTTTTTGACTGAATTTTAAAATGAAAGCAACCGTATTTCAAAATATTTTACGAAAGCATCGAGAAATAAGCAAAACTCTCTTCAATTATTACGTGCATGTCTAATTTGTGAATCTGAACTTACCGAATACGAATATTTAAACGTCAGGCTAAAATAAGGAAAAAAAATTTGAAGTTTGAAAAATATTAACCAATTTTCAAGAAAATTCGAAAAATTAAAACAAGTGATGGAATTCTCCATTATTAGAGTGGAACCTAAGACCATTAACTCACAACGCAATAAGATCCTCGTATTGAAATTTCCGCCTCTAGGAGTTACGGCTGTTTTCGCGACAACGGTGCCACCAAGCGGCAACGGATAGAAACTTGTAAGGTGTACAGAACTTCCGATTCCGGATATCACTTAAAAAAAGAAATGGGATCGTCTTCTTCTAAATTCGGAGGCCGAGGCCGCAACGGTTTAATGTACAATTACGATGAAATAGCAAAAATAAAATATCGCTAAATTAGCTTGATATCTGTAATATGGTATAGTTAAAAAAATATGTAAACGTTAACATTTTCATTCTCATCTGCTTCGTCGTGATTCGCCATTTTTAAATAGCAAAGAGGAACCTGTAAACCGGAAATTCGGTATCCCCTAAAAGTTTCCTAAATAAACCGCAAGGGTCGCTAGGATCGCGCGTAACAGAAAACTATGATAAGTAGAAAGCTCGCGTTGCGAGTCCCGGGGGGGGGGGGTTGTTAATGGTCTTAGGTGGAACCAAATACTTTATTATTCATAAATCATCCAATAAAATTAAAAAGTTTTATAAATAACTATAGGTAAATATTTACTTCATATTTTTTCGAGCAGCTATCATGATATCAGCTATAATTCCTTCGTAGTCATCAATTACAGAATTGACCCAAGCCTTTCCTGGTTTACGATCAATTAAGGGATAATACTTGGCACACATGGAAATAATTTGATATCTAATTAACACTTGAATGTCATTTGACTTATTTCATAAATTTAAAATATCTAATATTTTTCCACCATAATTTTCTGTATTTAATTCAATTGCAAAATTTAGGCTAATTCCAATTCAGCTCAATGATTTGGAAATTGTACAGTTCATCTAAATAGTTAGGACAATATTATTCATACGTCTCACAGATGCTGCGACGATGTAGTATACGATAATGTAATACTCGATAAAGAGCTCCAGACGAAATGTCGTGTATTCAGCTACTGATTAATTTACCCTAAATTTTAAGATTTTGTGTTCATAGTCTCATGTACCTGTTGACATTTCAAGGTGAAAGTATACTAGGTACATCAAGAGATTTGACTTCATTAAATTTAAGTGAGACTATTCGGAAGTTTGCATTTTCCTCCCTCAAATTTTTAACCAATTGTTGTTGTTTATTCTCTAACTTTTATCCATTTTATTTTTTATTTGATTTCATGTTCAATTAGTAATAGATTCTTAAAAGATTACTTACAGTATTTCCCGTGTATAGCGAAACGGTCTTAGATTGTTCCATCTTCTTGAGCCTTGGTATAAGAACGAAGCTTATTTCTCCCGAAAACCTTTTGAACGCTATATCGCCACAAATATCCTTTATATGCGTAAGTTTCCTTCTAAATGCGATTAATTATTAAAATCCAGATTGGTTTTTTTTTCTAGCTTTCGGTTAATTTGTCATACCCGAAGGAGAAAACATTACAGTTAACCAAAGAACATTTGGTTACACGTAGAAAAGACAGTTAATTTATATAGAATTCTTCATTGATAAACTTTTCTTGAACTTAATTTCAACATAAAATAATCAAGAATTTCATAATGACGTTGTATAACAGGACCAAACAATAGCCATTATCATTCGAGAAGAATCAAAACACATTCATCCCGATGTGAGGTTACTCCAAGATGGCAGTTATTTAACATTTGCATTGCTTTCTAACCGTATTTTCAAACTGATCGTTTATTACTACATTTTTAGCTGTAACATCTTGAAAGGTTGCTCGCTAATATAGCTTCAAATTTCACATGAAGTTCTTGACGAGAAACTAAACCTTTCATAGCATAAGTTTCTAGTCTTCGTCCAACTAAATAGTCTTTGCTTTTGTTTTATTAATAACTTTATACGATAACGAAACATACGCGTCAAGCAGCGAGGTAAGCAACCATTCATTTTCTAAACCTATCAAGGATAGATCGATAAACATTATGGAAAGAAGTAAAGGTAAGCTTTCGTGCAAAAATTGCGTCAAAGAAACACTGTTAATTACCGGACCTTAAGCATTCATATTTACTCCTAGAAATACAGAAACAAGATGTGCACGACCTGTTAAGCCCATTCCATCGCGTGATTCTAGACATTGTGAAAAAGTTTTCTAGAATTCGTATATTAGCCTTACAGAAATCGTAGACTTAAAGAGACTTTATATAAGCGAACCGTTACTGTTTTTTTAAAGGTCTCGCACTCTCTCCACCCATTCATTGACGTCACAGCAGCTGATGTGAAACTCGTCAAAGAGGAATTATTTCGTGCCTGTAAACCGGATCCTCACACCCGATTAGTCTCTCTTGTGAGCCTCCTTCAGAGGCTGTACCACTTCGGCGTCTCCCCAGTCCCTGCACTCACGATAGTCCGAGATACCTGCTGCGTTTTTAGAACCGCTGACCGTAGCATTAGCAAAGGCGCAGTGATTGGCCCATACCGAATATAGGCCTGATTAACACATAAAAGGGAAAATGTCTTAACACTAATTTTCCAGGAACAAGAAAAGACTTGCTTGCGTCTATAACAATTTTTCCAATAAAAAAAAATTCAATGATCCACCGACCTTTTTACAGAACCTTTAACTACAACAATTCAATACGCCTTTCCGCAAACGTTTCTGAGCAACTTGTTTTAATTAAGGTCCCTTTACTTGTGTATCAACCGGAAAATCGCGGGGGTGTGAGGTTTTGGTGTTGGCTATTGGTGTGACATCCTAAGCGAGCAATTTTAGTATGATGGCTATGGCGATAGTTCAGCTGACTCCAGGAAACTGTCAGTAGGTTTTAGACGTCTAATAAGGGTAATCTGGCCTCGCGGAGAAACCTAACGCGCAGAGGTCTTTAAGGAAACATCATTTATCGTTTCGTCTATAATCTTCTAGATAGTTATTGAAATATCCGTCACTATAATCACGATCTTACGAATTAAAAACAAGTTGGGAGACCAAAATAAACCTCTCCCAGTCGAGACGAGTGCTAACTACCAACAGAGGGTTTTCTTAAACAACTAAATAAATATCAATAGATATCAATTATTTTAATCGTCAGAAATTTACCTTAATTCCAGTTAAGTTGTTTTAAGAATCGTTGTTACAAAAGTCATTTGAAACACAGGTATTGTTGTCGTTTGAGTGTTAGCGTATGCCTCTTAAGAATTCTTGGAAATTTAGGGAAAATAAGGCGTTGGATTCATAGTAAATTACATGAAAAGCCACAATTTCCTAAACCTTTGGTGGAAGCCCTGCCATTGGGAGCCTAGACGTTTCACGTAGCCCTAGCGGATTGCCGCGTACATCTTAACATTAAGGATGATAATGGAGTAAATGCGTTTGCCCCGAGTTGCCAACTGCGATCGCGGTGAAAGACACACAATGACACGTCCAGTGTAATACCTCTCCCTGACGTCATCGTGACTCTGAGAGGTAAAAAATTCATTGCCCGAAGCTTGCCTTTAATGACGGTCTAATTATGCTCTGGTTATTCTTTTAATCGGTACTTAGCAAAGCCGTATTGCCTACTGCTATTTTCAAATCAATAAACTGGGTTCGGTAAGTGTAAACTTCTTAAACACGCCCGGGAAAGCCTCACACCCAACAAGCTGTTACTTGCTTCTTCTGTAAACACAGTTCCATTCCAAAAAAAACAGAATGTACTTAGTTTTTGATTCCTCTACATGGCTTCACGCTTGATAAAACGAAAAAGTGATCTGTTAACTGAAATGAGTGTCCTTTCTTGATAAAATTAATAGACTTCTACTTCAATTTTCTAATGAATTAACAGGCATTTATATATATTTCCGGTTAAACTAACTAGTTGAAATTCGTTCAACCAATTCCATACTCACCGGCTTTCCTTTGTTTTTGAAAATTTATACAGTTAGATGAAATGATAATGGAGTAAACAAGTCCAAAACCTAAAAGGCTAGAAAAAATACTCAAATTAAAAGCAACAATTGAATGGCATGGAATGGAAAAAACATGGTCAGATGTATTTTTCCCTAAAAATCCCATGAATAAATAATTGCTTCGTAACCCGATAATGATGTTTTCCTGCATTACATACTAAGTACAATTATACAAAAACAAGTTTGCCTCGCAGTCCCCGTGAAACTGCATTTATAAGCAGTACATTGTGAAACAAGGACGCTATCCTGAAAGCGTCCTTTCGGAACAAACAAAGACGGTTGTCAGTTCATATTGAAGTTCAAAAAATCATATCACAGGTTCCTAAGGTATGTTCCATAAGTTGGTCATAGATTCTCGCCTGGTGAGGCGCTGTCAAAGGCTTAGTACAAACTAAATAGGAAGATGGTCTGCAAGTGTAAGCAGTGTCATAATTATGGTATGTATCTTATAAACTTATGATCATATGAATAAAACAGCCCAGGCCTTTAGACGCAAATACACATTATACTTTTTAAAACGTTATCCGTGGCGCTGATTCCCACTCAACGGAAAACACGACGGAAACCCGGCAGAATGGGGTTCGACCGAAAAATCTTTACGCCGAGCCTGACGGAATTTCCGTTCTGCCGGGCGTAAGTTGTGTTCTATTTTTTCGGTCGTATTCGGCGTTACGCCGGTGTCTCAGCCAATGAATTTACCCCTCTGACTACGTCATAAATTTCAAGAGCGCACGCATACGCGAGATAGATTGATAGCCGCCAATTTTTGTGGTTAACCAAGGCTTATCGGAAACATGCCACCAAGAAAGAAAAATTAAACTAATTAAAGTAAACAGAGATCAGATGTCAATAAGGAAGACTTTATTGAGGGGGTTAGAAAATATCTAATCTTGTACGATCTAAGCGACAAAGGGACAAAGATACCAATTCAGAGTGCGAAATAGATGTTGAGGAAACCACTAAAAACCGTCACTGTGAGTCACACGACACAAAAATATCTACCACCAAACTGAATATTCAGTCGTAGTGTGAACGGCCTACCGCCGCACGCCGGCGTAAGTTAAATTTTCTACCGTCGGTTGTGTGATTTCCGCCGTAATTTTTCGGTCGAGTGGGAATCTAGCTTTAGTCGGATATTTTGTGTAGGAAAATAAGTTTAACTGCTTGAAATAGAATCTTTGACCGAAGGATGGGATCGGTTGGTTTGAAAACAAAGTAATAAAATGTTTTAACTTAGATAAGACAGTTCAAAGATTCAGGGTTTTTTATTGCATGCACGTGCACTGTTTAAAAGTTAAGAAAAATAAAAGAGAAAATGAGGGGATAGAATAATAAGGGTATGGGCCGAAGGCCTGGCTGTAAATGCATTTTGGTAAAAATAAAACTGAACTTTGAATATGGGGTGGAACTTTGAGACCTAGCAAAAAGCTAGAAGTCGTGACTTGGACATAAGAGAAAAATAGTTGAAACAGGGCTAGCGAAGAAGCTAGAAGTCCTTAGAAGGACATAAGAAAATTGTTGGTTATGGGCTAACAAAGAAGCTAGAAGTCCTCAGTTGGACATAAGAAAATAATAGAAATGGAGATCAGGCCTAGGCAAGGAGCTATAATCTTCGGACTTAGTAAGTAAAGAAAGGAAATTTGGAAACGGTAGTCTTCGAACATAAAAATTAAAGAATGGAAATTGGAAATTTGTAAAACGGTAGTCTTCGAACATAAATTGAAAGGGTCGTCTTCGGACGTTAATTGAAAGGGTCGTCTTCGGACATAAATTGAAAGGGTAGTCTTCGGACATAATATGGAAAGAATTGAAAAATAAGAATAAAAGTGGAAAAGTTTAGATACCACGGAAAGAATAGAAATGTAAAAAGTTTAGATACCTCGGAAAGAATAGAAATGGAAGGTTCACGGGTAGTTGAGCGGTTTTCAAAAGAGCGTTTTGGAATAAAGCGGTTCCCAAAACAGCGGTTTGCAAAACCGCGTGGAAGCAAAACCGTGGTTGCTGTTTCCGCGTTTCTCAATACAGCGCTATTTCCCAAAACAGCGGTTGCTGTTTCCGCCCAAACTGTGATTGATAGGGAGGGAAATCTCTATTATATTAAGTATATAGGACAAAGAACAATATTATGCAAAAAGGAGTAATGTTATATCGGAACTAAATATAAAATATAATTTTTTGGAAAAGGCATATTATTTTGGGAAGTTAATGAAGATAAACAACAATATTTTGGAAAAGGCGTACTTCCGTACGCTCAAGATATAAACGCTGTAATCAAAATGCGCTAAAACGAGAAATGGCTATAATGGCAAACGCGTTTATGAAAAAGCCGTTTTGGACAATGCTGTTTTGATAACACGCCCAATCGATAACATACCGAAATGGTTAAGGTTTAGATACCACGGAAAGAATAATGCAAATGAAAAGTTAACGTAAAGGAACAGTTTAAAGAAATAAAAAGATATTGAGTTGATTGGGAATTAAATAAAGCGTTGAATTAGTCTGAAGCAAAAACTGACTGACGTTGTCATTGATTGGAGTGACTGTTCTACGATGCGCGACGAACGAGGACTTAAGCTTAGTTCCCACTTGACCGAAAACCCGACGGAAACACTGCGTAAGTACCTCTGCTGCAAAACATCTTCCGCAGAACGCGACCAAAACAGCTTTCGGTCGGACAGAATTGGTGTTCTATTTTTGACGCAGAGGACGATGTAAAATTATTTTCATAACCAATCAAAATTCGTTTCGGGATGAAGCTTCTGTTGACGTCATAATAGTTGAGTTTTTTATCGCCGATTTGAGTTTTTTTTTAACTCGCCAGTCGCCATTGCCACATTTGCGTGTCATGAAGTTTTGAGTCTGAATTATCTAATTGGATTTGATCGCGAGTCACTATTGCCGTGTTTGATTGTAATAAACCATTAATTTGAATCTCTGACCCTCATTTGGTAGAAGTAAGCTCCCTTATTAAGATACCATCAAGGGAAAATCAAAGGCCAAGGCTAAAGTTCTTCTGGCTCCGAGTCCCAATTCCAACTCGTGCCACGTGACTACCGGTTGACCGCCCTTTTCTGTCGGAATTCGGTCGTATGTGTGAACCAAACTGAAATCTTGCCGTCGAAGGGCTGCGTAAAACTCAATTTTCTGCCGCAGCACTAAAGTTTTCGGTCGTCATTTTCGGTCAAGTGAGAACCTAGCTTTATGGTTTCGATTTTTCAGTCGGTCGGAACACTTACAAAAATTTGAGCTCTCCCAAAAATAAAGGTAACGGATTAAGAGAATAAAGCTATGAAAACAACGACCCAGTTTGTTCAATGAAGATATTAGAGAAAAAACAATGAGAATCCATAAAGTTACTCTCATAGAATATTGGAGAAACTGGAGTTTATAGCTTTTCTCGATAAGCAAAAGTAAAGTTTTGTGTTTGTGAGTGCGTATGTGGAGGGGGATATATCCCAGTAGTACGATTTCTTGTAACACTCAAGAACTAAATAAAAGAGTTTTAGCATTTAGAAAATATTTTCCAAAACAATCGTTATTGCAATACATTAATGTTGAAGCTAAGACCATAAACCAAGATGGACTAGAATGGAGATGCGACGCGTGGTTCTTTTAGAGCAGCACCTCTCTAGCGCCACGGTGTGACCAATATTGAAACATTTTCGGCTAAAACCCTAGTC
This sequence comes from Phalangium opilio, assembly GCF_054372755.1. Lineage (NCBI taxonomy): Eukaryota > Metazoa > Arthropoda > Arachnida > Opiliones > Phalangiidae > Phalangium > Phalangium opilio. Next base: position 794,462 of record NW_028324243.1, read on the forward strand.
GAAACGTTTCGGGACTCTCCCGCTAGAGGTGGCGACAGGCTATCCCACTAGAAGATTCAGGGTTTTAGCTTATCAGTCCAGTCAGAGTGTTTAATGGTCCTAGGTTGAAGGAACGTTGTATTCTAAATGCTACAACTAAAACCCGTTTACATACGCTTAAACAAAGCGAAGGAAGGCAGGCGTATATTTAAGGAAATGAGAGCTCTATTCAAACCTTATTCCTTATATAGTTAAATGAAATAATGAATACTTACATTTTGAAACATAATAAGGGATAATTTTTAAAATATAGAAAAGGTAACAAATTTTTTTCCTGGGCTTAATTGAAATCTCCGTGATTTAACTTGAGTATTGATTTCAAGGTGTTCGACTTTAATTCCAGTGTATGATAGATCGGTGAAGTGAAGCACCGCTTTATTTAACGAGGAAAACCATCCAATCTCGAGAACATACGTAAGTTTAGCAAAATCAAAAATTTTAATGATAAGTTGTAAATTATAACAAGAGGAAGGGTTAAAATGTAATTAAAAACCGGTTTTTAATACAAGATGTAAAATTAGAACCATGAGTAAATAATATGTTAGCTCCCTAGGGAGCTAACATATTATTAACTCATGTTAGAACCTAATATAGTGTACTAAATATTCCATTCAATTGATTAACGTATGAAAAGGTAAAGAGGCCAACGTAATTTTTAATTAGAAGCAAATTACATTAAATATTATTTAGATAAAGAAAATTTGTATTAATACTAAATATTTATTTTTACTTTCTTTCTAACCCAGAAAATAAATTCCATGAAATGCTTAATGATACAGTAATTAGAATATCCTTGTATCAGCCGGTGAGTATAAGTACAACCATACTGAATACACCGTTACATTAATGGGGATAGGAAAACCATAATAGTCGACAAAGACCAAATAAAAATATCTAAATAGACTAGTCAAGCATTCACTATTTTGTGGATTTTACATTTCGTTAGTCCGGCAGCCCGGTAACGTGCACCGCGTTTCGGCTATCGGCTATGCCTTGGCTAAGTTGGCTTCCTCTCCTGAAGCCAGCTATCACTCGTAGCAGTAGCCATAGCCCACTCGATCACGCGCACCACGACGCAAGCTGCTTGCGATATAATAAATATAAACATAAGAAAATAATATATAGCTCCCTATAAGTATGAAACGTAGTACATTTTCATACTACAGCATCTGCTCCCAAATTTGGCGCGCTTACGCTTTTACGCCCCGTGGGAGAAGTTTCGGTACTACGAGTAAAAGGGGGGCGAAACCATCGCCGCCACCTATGGTGTCCGCGAAAGGCACGATGGGCCGAGGAAATATCGCCGGCCGCGCCCGTAGAGACACAAGATGTTCCCACTGCTCCATACCTCGGTACCAGTGTAGGCGCTAGCCTCGTTTGTCAAAATCTCGCGCCATCTATTAATTTATTATGATAATTTTGACATGTACTTAATCAGTTATAATTATCGTAATAATAATTTCTAGACCTTTAACTATTTAATTACAATAAAAAATTTGAAAATTTTTTAAACAATTATTTCATCTCTTTAACGCCAAAAACTCTTAATAGGTGGCATTAGAAACCTTTTACAAATTTCAATGGAAGAAAATGCTGTTTACATGGCTTAAATGGAGAGTTTCATACTTATAGGAGCTATATATTATTTTCTTATGATATAAATTAATAGAATAGCGCGAGTAGCGCAGCGCCCGTGAACGCCGATCGAGTGGGCTATGCTTTGGCTAGGTAAACGTCTTCGCAACTTTAAAAGCCTAGTCTAAATGCGCTCAGTGCTTATAATCATGGAGATCGGTTTACTATCAGAAACCACACTAAAGGCCTAGCAGCCCGGTTGTATGAAAGCCCTACTTTCTCGAATAGAGTGGGGGAAAGCTATTTATGGAATAAATGGAACGGAGTATTCTAAATAAGGAGACGTGAAGACCAGACTTGTAAATAGGGGGTACCAGGGAGCCTTTGACATCCAAGAAAATTCACAGGACACCCTGAAAAAATATTTTTAGAGGGGGTCGGGTACCAACCGGGTACCCTGACAACTGAAAAAAGAGGAAAAAATAAAATGACGAATATTTCCCCTCAAAACTGTCAGGAATCAGGGTGGGAAATAAGGATTTTTTAAAAACTGGACATTGGGCCAGCGACCCCCCCCCCCTGGCCAGGAATAAATAAACTAGTCCATGACCATTGACCAGGGCGCCTCGTCTGCTAAACTAAAGAAGTGGGTAATTAAAATAGTTGAGATAATGTCTGGACTCTGACTGACCCCTGTCCGATTTAATTTTTAAACTGGTCCAGATCATTTTTAAACTGGTCATTTGCCCTGTGCCACCGCCTTATTTCCCATGCTGGCCGGAATGCAGCCTTCCCTTCCTCACATTTTGTTTATTTACCCTTGTCCACTAGGGAGTCCGGGGTACCCAAGAAAGTTGGGCTTTGGAAGGGGGTCGGGGCTCCCGATAAAATTTTCACTATTTACAAGTCTGCTGAAGACCAGACTGTCAGCTTGAAGGGAACCAACAACCTAGGACTGGGCCATAATAGTAGCCACATCGTTATCTACTAAATTAGCACATACATAAAAGGGAAAGGAACAATTAAGAAAATGAGATTCGTACTTTTATTCCAAAATTTGGCGGCCATGACTTTTCTTAAGGTAAAAGTTGAGCAATCGTATGCAATCTTAAGCACGTATAAAATATTCAAATAAATAAGTATCCGAGCCAGCAAATAAAGAAGTATCCTATGAAACCACAGATACAAATACAGATGTCTCCTCCGATCCCACAGATACAGATACAGAAGTATCCGAAATAGGTATCCGACCTCCGGCAGTTTAGCTCAAGTAAACAAAGACAAATCGTAGGTTCTATCAGAAGTTTATAATATATGTTCCATAAGTTTGTCATTGGTTACTGAGAGCTTGTCATGAAATGTCGTAGGTGAAACGTCATTGATTCTCCTTAAGAGACGCCTGTTGAGGCGCTGTCAAAGGCTTAGTACAGACTACATAACCAAGATCGACGTGCAAATCCAAGTGTAGTCAATACTCGCGTGTCGTTCTCGAACTAGCTCTCAGTAAGTCTCTAATACCACGAAATATAGGTATTGTCATACTTATTTAACATATCTTATAAACTTATGATTCTATTAGGTCTCTAAGGTACAGTTTTAGAGCATCTTACTATTGTGAGAGCGACTCCTGATTTTACGTGGTGATTGGCGTAAAATCAGTTACCCATATTTATCTAACTTTTTAACCTACAAATATAATTGAATGTACAGTTGGAAATTATTATGTGATACAATGGTTTGTTTAAAGTTCTCTAAATTTAACTATTTGTTTGATCATAAGAAACAAAGTCAATTTAAGTCATTAGCAAATGCCCCTAACTGAAAGTGTAGCTTGTTTTCATCTTGTAACTTAACTTAATCCTCCACGTAAAGATGACAATGACCGCTTTTATTTTTCTCCGCCATTATATTTAAAGTATGTGACATGATTTTACCAAATAAACAGCGATGTAAACGGTACCCGCCGCCATTCCCCAATTGTGAAAAAGTTGAAAGTCCTATCCTAACTTCCGGTATACGCAAACAGCCTAGGAATTATAGATGGTGCTTTTATCGTACCCACCAAATTTTCAAAATGTTAATACGAGTACAATGCCGGTAGTATAGGACCTACTTGGGGACTCATACTTATGGTGACCTTACATAATAGACTTATGGTTTGATTTCAATTCACATGCAGTTCTTTCCATTATTCTATCTGAAACCGAATGGCAATATAGATCGTCTTGGCGACCACGATGGTTCTATTACGGATATCCTTAAATCTATCGAAAAGCATTTAAAGTAAGATTTACTTCAACATTTTGCGAAGGAAATTTTTCCTCTTAATAAGAAGAATCTTAATATTAAAACACAATTTCCGCGGAGTTTTGGCAGAGGTTTTTCAAACTCGCGTTATAAGTTTTCTTACTTACAAATCACATGTAAAATTTATATTTTTGAAATCATTAGAACTAGCTCTATTCCTGAAAGATTTTTGTACCAGGATAACTTAACAATTCGCAACAACAACAAACTGAAATGATCTAAACAAGTCAGCTTTTCAATTACATGTCTTACACCCGTATCTTTGATCTAATTAGGTTCGAAAACATTTAATTATGAAGATTTTTGGTTTCCCACTACAACGTTCGCGAATAGTACCATAAGCCAATCATCCTCTTAAAGTACCCATCTCTGTGGCTATTTGTAGACGCGTCTCTTCCCCTTTCATTTATGTCAGCGCTTCCAAGAGATCGACTGCCGAAAATGCAAAAGAGATTTTTCTCTTCATCTTAGTAGAAGGTTTACTAGAAGCAGAGTGTTGAAGCAGGCCCAGTGGCGTGATCTGGCGTGAGAAATTGGCCTGAAAGTCATGATGTCAGACTTAGCGTGAGACCTCATGATGTCGTGTAATCTCATGACGGCCACTCGAGATAAGGTTATCTATTCCCGTTGGCGTATCTTATCTTATTTTTTCGAGGAAAATGTTAAACGCATGGCCTCACTGATAAGGATTGAATTATGAAGTTTGAAACCCATGTTCGGAGAGTTAGGCTTAAGACGATGTCGTATTGACTTTCGGCAACGTGGTTGTCAACGTCATAGTAAACCCACGCCAAGCGTTTGGCTTAAGACCATGTGTCATACTGACTTTTCACGATGTGCTTCCGACGTAATAAAAGCGCGGTAGGTTTGAGGATAAGGCATTTTACGAGTCTTCAAGCTCTTATCGAAATGTAAGTATACTTTCCCCTTAAATTTTTAGTATAATGTGTAAATCTTAGTTCGCATCTTAATTCTGTTTTAGGTGAATATTTAGGGATAACTCCAACGTTTTCGGGATTTCCTCAACTTAATCAGTCAGTGTAACAGCGGACTGTAATATGATGGTTCTACGGGGATTATATACCTGCAATGGTTGCATTAAAGACCGCCCATTGCAGATGCAACATGACTGCGTAATGATGGATTAGAGTGAACGTGTGGATAGTCATTACTCTAATGCTGTTATTATTAACATATTTAATAATTCTTCTGCCTTTAGTTTTCAATTCTGTAAACAAATGGTCTCTAAAAGTGTATCTAGCTCAAAAACCTTTTTGTGAAATACTGTATTGACGTTTATTTAAATAATACATTTAAATTTAATATTTTTTCTTTATTCTAAATATAAGAATATTTCCAATTTTTAGTAATTAATTAAAAATAATAAATATTAAAATTTAATAGTTTATATTTATTTGGGGTGTAGACATATATTTTAGAACCATCATTGCAGAGATAAGAAACTGAGATGTAAATAATTACAATGGGATTGGAGTGAAGGAATGGTTTGTTGTGGTTAAGAAACGTTTATTGATGAAAAATAAATAGAGGCAACTTGTTGATAAGTTGCCGGTTCATGGAAACACCCAGTTATGAGTATGCATCCATAATTTGAGATATAAACCATGATAGAGGTCTCTGATGGTAGGTCAAGTAAACAGTTAAAGTCGGCAATAGTTGGGTAAATAATTTAAGTCTTCTGGCTCCTCCGGTGGTTGACCTCCACCCTCTTGTTGATCTATGAAGCCTTGAATGTCGCGCTTCTCCTGACTCGAAAGTTTCGGAAAGTCCAGCTCCTCCTCCTCTCCGTCCATGAAACGGTTAAGGTCGCGTACCTCCTGGCTCGAAAGGTCCGGAAAGTCTCCCTCCAGGCTAGTCGTATCGGCTGTGCGCTCCTCGGCACCTCGGAAGTGCTCGCGCATGTGTATATCGGACTCGTTTTGGTCGTCGAACCACTTGTCGCAAATATAACACGCGATCCGAGGTGATGGGGGAGTAGCTTCCAGTGTGGCGACTTCGACGATATCCTCTTCCCGCTCCATGAACTCGTGCAGCGCACGATTCAAATCGTCGGACAGTTCATCTAGATTTTGGGGTGAAAGGTCCGACGGCAGGTTGTCGCCGGAACTAGAACCAAAAACGAGGGGAGAGGTGGGGGAGAATAGGGTTTGGAGTGGAATGGGTAAGTTTCGGTCGCTTGCCCTCGGTAGGAGTGGGAGGGGTTAAACGGTTTTCCCTACTCATGATAAGCTCGCGCATAGTTCGGGCATAGCTCAGGCTTCCTGGGCATTCAACTTTTCCATGCTAATAGGGAGATAAAGAGATGGGAGGGGAGGTGACCGACTATTTTCTCTGCTCCTGATGAGGTCGTGCACAGCTTGAGCCTCCATGCTATCCAACTCCACCATGCTAATAGTGTCCAGAGAAATTAAGGGATAGCCTGCTAGGGTACTCGGTAATGTGCGGGACCGGGAGGATAGAGGCTGGGGTTGGAGGAACTGGAATGTTCGTGGGGGAAGGAGAGTCGGAAGTTTGTGGTACAGTAATGTCCTTAAGGGTAGGAGAATCGGAGCTAGTGCTAGATAAGTTAAATCAAGTACGCTTGTTACCTTTTAAGTTGTTGCCGGCCACGTGGGAAGTTAAAGTAGAGCGTCTCGTGACATTGGGTACACTTAAACAAAATCCCCTCATGATTCTCCATTCTATGCCTCGTAGGGTCCCATGATCTAACGTACTCGCGCTCGCAAATATCGCACTTAAACATTCTCAAAATTAACTCCCTCTTAAAGGCAGTAAAAATATCTATCTTAATCTCAGTCGTAAAAGTTTTTCTAACCTGCTGCAGAGACTTCTAACAGAAACTTGGGAACAGTCAGGACGTCGTCCAGAACAGAAAATGAATAGCTAATGTACACGCCGGGACTTTTGTACTCTTGGCGTGATAAGATGTTCAACTATCGTAGATAAGGGAATTTTACACCTGTATCACGTGACAATCAGCGTCATGCTTCGAAACGGGGATTTTAAACTTCGATCTAGTTGATTTTTCGCAAGCCTCCTATCATAAACATAAATTATTTACCCAACTATTGCCGACTTTAACTGTTTACTTGACCTACCATAAGAGACCTCTATCATGGTTTATATCTCAAATTATTGATGGCATTGACCTTCTATTTACTCATTTCCATGAACCGGCAACTTATCCACAAGTTGCCTCTATTTACTTTTCATCAATAAACATTTCTTAACCAAAACAAACTCTTCCTGCACTCCAATCCCGTTGCAGTTATTTACATTTAAGTTTCTTATCTCTGCAATGCTTGTTCTAAAATTTATTTCTATCCCAAATAAAGATAAACTATTAAATTTGAATATTTATTAATTTTAACTAATTACTAAAGAATGGAAATATGCTTATATTTAGAATAATGAAAAAAAAATATTAAATTTAAATGTATTATTTAAATTAACGTCAATACAGTATTTCACAAAAACTTTTTTGAGTTACACTTTTAGAGACCATTTGCTTACAGACAGTGGCGGCGCCAGAATTTTTTCCAGTGTAGGCTGAAGGTAGTTTTAGGGCCCCTAGAAGGGTTTTTCAGTTTTCATCCCCCTTCTTTCACAAATTTATTAAAAAAAATTATAATTTTTAAAGTTTACCTCATAGTTTTAAATCAGTTTTGCTTCTTTTAAAGAAATTGCTCATTGTTTTATCTTGTTTCTCAATGTCTGATTGTCTTGTCCGTTTTTGTTTACTCTTTTGAGCACCAAATAACTTTTTTCTGATACATCTATTCAATGGAGAGGCAAGGCAGCCTGCTAAGCAAGCGTTTAGACTGTGAGAGACTTTCGATGCAGAGAGTAAGAGACTATGCTTGTTCAGACTGAAGTGCTATAAAATTCTGTTCTTATATACATCTTTTGAACATTTGCCCTATGGCTGGTCAATGCTAATAAAAACTTCCCGTCTAATGTCGACTCATCGACTGACTGTGGATGGAGCTGCCTTTGCCGTGTGGGGAGGGAGGCGATGGATCGTAGAAACTGAATTTTACCAATGTTTACTATTTTACATAGCAGATTAACCTTGGAGATATTTTAATACCGAACTTTTCCCTTTCATTCCTCATTTTTTTGAGGTTTTTGGGCCCCTTCTCCTCAATTTCTGGTGCCCCTGTCTAATTGTCAGGTAGGCTATAGCCTACTTAGCCTTAATGTAGCGCCGCCACTGCTTACAGAATTGAAAACTTCAGAAAGAAGAATTATTAAATATGTTAACTATCATCTCCATATTTAAATTCGACACAGCATTAGAGTAATGACTATCCACTCGTTCACTCCATTCCATCATTACGCAGTCATGTTGCATCTGCGATGGGCGGGTATTCTTGATTCCCTCTGTCAGTTGCTGTGTAACTATTTCCTTAATCGCGCTCTCTACACGTTTTGATTCCGTAAGGAATCGGAAAATTCATTTATGGAATCCCTCATCCCATAAAGTTGTGTGTACTGATCCTCACTTAATATAATCCACGTAGAACCATCGGTCATTCCTAGTCAAATATTACAGTCCGCTGTTACACTGACTGATTTAGTTAAGGAATTCCCGAAAACGTTGGAGTTATCCCTAAATATTCGCGTAAAACAGAATTAAGATGCAAACTAAGATTTAAACATAACACTAAAAATTTAAGGAGAAAGTATACTTACATTTCGATGAGCGCTTGATGAATCGTAAAATGCCTTATCCTCAAACCTACCACGTTTTTTATACGTGGGAAGCACATCGTGAAAAGTCAATATGACACATGGTCTTAAGCCTAACACTTGGCGGGTGTTTACCATGCCGTTGACAGCCACGTTGTTGAAAGTCAATACGACATGGTTTTAAGCCTAACTCGCCGAACATGGGTTTCAAACTTCATTATTCAATCCTTATCAGTGAGGACATGCGTTAAACATTTTCCTCGAAAAAAATTAGATAAGATACGCGAACGGGAATAGATAACCTTATCTCGAGTGGCCGTCATGAGATTACACGCCATCATGAGGTTTCACGCCAAGTCTGACATCACGACTTTCACGCCAATTTCTCACGACAGATCACGCCACTGGTCCAGCTCCAAAACTCTGCTTCTAGCGATTTATATTAAACCAAACAAGCACATAGGTTCATATTATCTGTTCCATAAGTTTGTCACTGAGAGCTTCTCATTAAGTGAAGTAAGTGAAACGTCATAGATTCTCGTAAAACGACGCCTGGTGAGGCGCTGTCAAAGGCTAAGCACAGAATAAATGGGAAGATGGATTTCAAAACCACCTGTAGTAAATTCTCGCATCGTTCTAGAACTAGTTCTCAATAAGTCTCTAGCATTACGAAGTCACACTTATGGAACGCATCTTATAAACTTATGGTATAGCGTTTAAGGATAAGGCTTCTTTCTTTGAAATTCAAATAGTCTTCTATAGAAACCTGCTGTTAAACATACCAAGTAGTTTTCAAAGCATTGATCTCTAATTGCGTACTTTTTGAAAACATTTTTGCAGCGTTACATTTGAAAATGTAAGTAATTTATCCCTTTAATTTATCCATTTCACAGAATCATTATCATTTAACGGTGAAACCTAACGTTCGAGCAATAGGCAAAGAAAATCTTATTACTGTCAAATTTTTTAGAATAATTCCCTAAACCACTTTTGTGAGTAAACACGAGGCAGATGTAGCTTATAATTATGCGTTCTTTAATTGTTATTGCTGTTTTTTTTTTTTTCATTTTTACATTGCAAACATTTATAAGATTATTTTAACAGAAAATAGTTGCAAGTTTACGAACGTTTAACCCGGAGCCGGGTTACAAAAATGAAATATCAATTGTTATTTTGTATAAAATCATTTCTAATTTTTTTAAGCCATATCAACTTGTAGATCGAGTAGAAATCCCCAATAGACTAACATTTTTATGTAACAACCTGAATTCAACACAGAATTTTTGTTACCTTTTTGTGCCAGTCATTGTTAAAGTGGGAAGCCCACATATAAGCAGTCTCGTATTAGCGGATCCCACAATAGCGGGTCTCATAACCGCGGTTCCCCTTATAGCGGTTTCCCGATTTAACACAGTTTACCAGTTACAGCAGTTCCCTAAAGAGTAGTACAACCGAGACGTGAAAATATAATGCTGTAGGTTATTTGAACTTAATGAAATTTAGTTAAACTTCGTTACTTGTATTCTTGTTACTTGTAAAAAATCTCAGATGAGGTTAGTTTTGGTTAGGCTAGGTTATTTGAACTCCAGCAGTATAAGTCAGTATAGGTTAGGTATTGTTATTCCAAGACGAATAGTTATAGGTCAAGAAAGGTTAGATTATGTTAGCGTTGTACTTAATAGGTATGGTAAATTGTAGGGTTAAGAATTGTTCAAAACTTAACTGCAATTTCGCAAAACAGTAGTTCTTAGGTTAAGTTTTGACTAAAACAGCAGTTTTGAACAACGCCGCTGTATTACGTAATAGCTCTTTTGGGAACTGCTCATACAAGGTACAGTGTACATCCGTTAAAGTTATACCTTACTGATAGCGAATTAGCTCTCTTTTAGTTACAGTTTCCTTATTTTCTTATTAGTAATATTATGTGGTTGTTAAAAATTATAGTCCTATGAGTTGTGGGATTTGAATGCATTCCCCAGCGCTATTTCGTACAAACGGTCAAAGAAATACGAATCAACGGCAGAGCTGTATTACACCAAAGCAATAATGTTTTCGCAACTATCTCCCACGAAGCGGGAGAGCTTCCTTACAAATATTTTCACCATACCTTCATGGGTGAGCAAAGATTCAATTTACTTCTTCTCAACTAACTCGAAAACTAAAGAAAATACAAACTCCCATTGCCATACTGAAATAACTTGAAAAAGAGAAACCTGGGCCGCCATTGAGGTATCCCCCTCTCCCCAAGAAGCTCCGCCAGATCTCTGAAAAATTGAGCTAGAGGAATTTAAATTATTATATTTTAAAATTGAAAATATTGCGAAGCGGAAAATTACATACACCGTTTGACTGCGATGTAGTTGTTAGAGTCAAAAAGATCTATTGCTTGATCGTGATCATTTGAGAGATATACAACACGTCAATTTTTGAAAGTTCGAAAACTTTAAAATTAATTTTCATACTTATTTTATTTTGTCTGCTATCAATGCTTTTCTGTCCATTTTATTCTCCTTATATACTCAAACTAACCCTAAATTTTATAGAGAAAATAAAATGCGTGCGTTTACTATTTCGAAAATTATGCACATATTTCATGATAAAATATTTTACTTAAAAAATTTTAGTGAAAAAAAAAACGAAGATAAGAAAGTTTTTCAAATAATTGATGTTTTATAATCGTGTCTCCGAAAATGAAAAATTTGAATATCTGTCACTTCAAACAATTAATTTTCTACACTTATATTTTGTCTACAAAAACAGTTTTTATTAATAATTATTTGCGGTGATAAATGCAATTTTCGTGAAATTGTGTTGTAAAAGTTGTTCACAATGTAATTTTGATCAAGTGAACCCTCTATTATTCAGTTCCTTGGACTGTTATTCTTGACAATTTTGATTCTCGCCGCTTTGACGAAATGGTTTGAAAAGTCGAATCAATTTGGATCATTCCTATGGATGTACTTCGCTCCCCTATTACAAAAAAGTAAGTTTTAAACAAAGAATTCGTTTCAATTCCCTCTTACAACTGTTTTCTAAATTTCCGCAGGTTGGGTTGTAAAACTGAATCATGGAATATCCAAGCATTTACTGAATATTTGGTTTGCTACTTTAATCGTGACGAACAGTGCTCTGTTGTCATTCATCACCGCTGATGTTTTCATCGGTCAAAAAACCATTTTTAACAATTTCAAAGACATATTGCGAGTAAAAGAAATGAAGTTCTACACACCCAAGTATTCCAGTGCTATGATCGACTTCTTAAAAGTAAGAATCATTTTGGAGCAAGTGCGACCAGTTTAAAATTATGCCAAAGCCATCATTTATATCACTATTTCTTAAGATATGTTTAATAGATTTGTCATTGGTTACTGAGAGCTTGTCATGAAGTGAAGTAGGTGAAACGTCATAGAGTTTCGTAAAGCGACGCCTAATGAGGCGCTGTGAAAGGCTTAGTACAGACTAAATAGAAAGATGAACTGTAAAACCGCGTGTAGTCAATTCTCGCGTCGTTCTCGAGCAAGCTCTCAGTTAGTCTCGTTTATAATTTTGCAAAAGTATATCTTTGACATCTTTTTCAATAAAGTCTATACCTGGAATTGAAGGCAAGGAAATCCGCCGAAGACGTATAAAGGAAAAACCTGTTATGAGAGATTATCTATCGAGTGTGTCGACGGGAAAGGGAGTGTATGTCGTCTGGAATGATGAAATCGATGATGTGGAAGACTACTGCAAGGAAACTCTCACGAAAGAAGATGCCCGACCCTTGTTTTACAAGTCGCCACTTCCCTTAACAACGATTTCTACGGCGTTTCAAATCAAAAGAAATAATTCCATCAACAAGGGCATGTTGGAAAACATCAATAGAATGTAAGAGCTCGCAAAATTGCGTTCTTCTTTTCCCTAAACTAAAAGTCCTGTAGTCGACCAAAACAAAACCAAAAGTGAAGTTCCAAGCTTAGAAATAAATAAGGATTTGTTCCATAAGTTTTTCCCTGGCTGCTAAGAGCTTGTAATGAAGTGGCGTAGGTCATAGATTTTCGAAAAGCGACGCCTGGTGTGAGGCTATCAAAGACATAGTACAGACTAAATAGGAAGATGGACAGCAAAATTAACCGAATGTAGTCCATTCTCGCTTGTCGTTCTCGAACTAGCTCTCAGCAAGTCTCTAACATCATGAAGTATGGGTAGTATCATACTTATGGAACATATCTTATAAACTTATGATTTACTCATAACGAATTGATGTGTTTTATAAACTATTGAGAATGTGATAAAAACAACTAATTACTTCAATAGTAAACACTACCCAGTTTGCTTAGTTTCCATAAAAATTAATTCGAAATTTAAGCTTCATTGTGGCACAATTATGTTTAAGTTTCTATAATCTTATATAAAAGAAACTCTTGATTTCCCAAATATCAATCAAATACGATACTGAAGTAACCTTAAAATCTCATGCGCAACTAATACAAAATGATGAAAAATTAAATAATATTTGCAGAATTCGATTTGCGGCGTCAGCTTGCTTGTGCGATAAAGCTTTGGAACTGCATTATTGGTGGACAGACTCTAGATGCGTCACTTCGGAAACAAACTTTGAAGATGAGGAATTCAACGACAGTGACGACCAAACGCGTCTATTAATCATCATATTTTCAGTCAGTCTTATTCCGGCGGTGTTAGTTTTAATCTATGAAGTCATTAGGGGATTTTTACTGCTCTTGTAGTAGATCACGGAAATTGATATCATATAGGCAAGATTTATGCTGGGATGAGTCTTAATATGAGAGAAATCGGCCTGCTAACTGTGAAACGGCTCAGGTCCGATGGAACGCTGGAAAATGGGGAGGAAGCGTGCGGTCTTCCTGATTCGTCTGAGGTAGACCGCCCGCCATTTTCCCGAGTATTCCTCCCCTATTTCTATCGTCCCACCGGTACTGAAGCTCCTGGCCCATCCGACCGGAACCCATTCGACAGAAACCCATTCAACAGAATCCCATTCGACCGAAATGTAGCCGAATTTGGCGGTAAATTATTGCAGTAATTTGGTCTAAAAAGCCTCTATAGTTATCTTCTTATAAAAATGTTTTAGCCAATTAATGCTTTTTATATTTTGTACGTAAATATATGAAACATTAAAGGACATATTGCACTTATAACGTTTTGGGTATTAATTAAGGTTACCCCCCCCCCATTTCACAAAATTTAAAACACCCAATTCCCATTTACCCAAACCTCATTCAACCCAATTCCCAGTTCTCCTATTCCAATTAACCTAATATTGCAAACCCAAAAAGACTCAAATAGAGTAGAATTTGATGGTTTTACTTATTTATTGTTTCACTAGCCGTTACCCGCGGCGTCGCTCGCGTGTAATAAGAACTTCCATCTAAAATGATATAAAGAATGTGTAGATTTTACTGATGACTAATATTTTTGTAGCACCCTTGGAGCGAAGGCACTCGGCACAGTCCGTCAGCCCGTCGGGATATTTTTTATTACTTTTCACGCGGACATTATTCCATAATGAAGGGTTTTTAAGTTTTTGGCCGCCATTTAAAAAGATGGCAACAAATCGAACCCAAAAGACCTTTTAGCCCGTCTATAGGTTAAAGGAAACCATTGTACTAAATATTTGTGAAATCGGTTGAAACGCGCGGACTTTATTGCATAGAGAATATTTTCTTACATTTCTGGGCGCCATTTTAAAAGATGGCGAAAAATCTAACCCGAAAGACCATTCAGCCCGTCTTAAGGTTAAAGCAAACCAGTGTACTAAATATTTGTGAAATCCGTTGAAACGCGCGTACTTAATTGCATAGAGAATATTTTTTACATTTCTGGGCGCCATTTTTTAAGATGGCGGCGGATTGGAAAAATCTTTCTTAGTACGCGCCTACTACTTATGAGTAACGTTCCTGCAAATTTTCAGCCTTCTAGGGCAAGCGGTTTGGGCTGGGCGTTGATTATCAGTCAGTCTGTCAGTCAGGACTTTGATTTATATAGATATAGATTCCATAAGGGATACACTTACTTCAAGTGTATAGCCGCTCCAAGGAGGAAGAGACGTTCTACTAACCAAACCTAACATAACAGTAAAGTTTTGGAAAGGGCATATTATTTTTGAGAAGTCAATGAAGCTAAACATAAATATTTTGGAAAAGGCGTAACATTGTTAAATGATTTATAAAATATTACTAACCTAACTTAACCAAACATAACCTAACATAACTGTAATGTTTTGGAAAAGGCATATTATTGGAGAAGTCAATGAAGCAAAACATCAATATTTTGGAAAAGGCATATTATTTGAGAAGTCAATGAAGCTAAACATCAATATTTTGGAGAAAGCATAACATGGTTAAATGATTTATAAAATATTACTAACCTAACTTAACCTAACATAACAGTAATGTTTTGGAAAAGGCATATTATTTAAGAAGTCAATGAAGCTAAACATCAATATTTTGGAAAAGGCGTAACATTGTTAAATGATTTATAAAATATTACTAACCTAACTTAGCCAAACCTAACCTAACTTAGCCAAACCTAACCTAACATAACCAAACCTAACCTAACATAACCAAACCTAACCTAACATAACCAAACTTAACCTAAAAAACCAAAATAAAATACCCCAGCTATAACATCCAATTTGTAACTCAATCTAACAATGCTATATTTCTCGTTGTGAAATCCTTAATACTGCTGAATTACAAATTTGCCTTCTAAATTCAGCACCTGCAAGGAAATTAAATTCGATTATTATCGATAATTCAGAATTATACTTATAATTCGATTTTAGTAAACTCACCTTCCTGATGGAGATTCGAACGACGATTTTCTGCGTGACGATCCGACGCTTTACCACTAGACCACGGTGGGACGCAGACCACTTCGAAATCAAATAAACTAATATACTAGCTTGGAACTTTCGGTTGAAGGGAATTCGTTCCAATGGGATTCGATTGAATGGGAAAATATTCCCTTTTAATAGAAAACTGCCATTGGGCTAGATTTTAAAATACTGGCTAGAAATTTTCGGACGAACGGGATTCGTTCCAATGGTATTCGGCTGAATGGGTAGACTCCGGTACTGAAGCGTTGCACAGTTAGCATGCCGATTTCCCTCTGATCTCAGACCACCTACCCATGGACAGGCATCCCCGTGTTAAACCGCGGTTTTCGAATTGAAACGCGTAGCACGCGCCCTCATGTGTCGGCGGACCGCAATATATCTCCACAAACACGTGATCATTTAAAGAGACAAAATTCGTTTTTTGGCCAAGGCTTAATATTATATTCGTCTTATAAAGTAACCCAGAGTTATATTTACTAAACTATTATAAATATAACGTGTATAAATCTTTAATTAGATGAACTAAAAATAAACGAATGATAAAGGTTTATTCACTTTGGAACATTAATAAAATTTTTGGCATCTATTGACGCCTATTAGGCCACTGTTCTCGAGGGAGCAAGAATAAAGAATCAATATTTTTCACTTGAGTCTGTTTGTGGAGATGAATTTCCAGTAGCCGCCACCGCGGCGCTTTCGTCAGGCGTTACACTTTGCTAACCTAGCTCCCTATCCTCATGCCTGTCCATGGGTAGGTGGTCTGAGCTCTGATTAAGCATCCTCCCCCATCGTTCTTGATATAAGGTATGAGAATATTTTTTGGAAATTGTATGATTTCAATATTGAACTAAAGTTTCATATGTTATTTCTTTTTGGTATAACATGGATAAGTGATAAAACTTAAGTTATTTTATTAATGTTAATATAAAGTAGTGCAACCAACTCTTAGCTAACCTCCTCCACTGCCAGTTCGAATTGGGAAAACTGGTGACACTTTTCCTTTTACTGTTCAACCCACAAATCACGACAAAATTGTCTAGGTTTGTGTAATAGTAGGATTACACATTATCCTTTTATAAAAATTAAAGTTATGGCGTGCGTGCACATCTATTAAATTGGTCCGTAGAGCTTACACAATGTATTTTTAGCCACATCGTTTGATGTAAATCTTGCTTCGTGGCGTTATTAGTATCGTAAAAAAATTTCAGCCTCGTGACCCCGTCGACTGCTACAATACTAGGGCAAGGCTTAGACGTAGAGCGACGAAGCCGGTATACGGACTAAATACCCCCAAGACAAAAGACCCCCGGTCATAATCCCCCCATTTTTAAAAACGTACAAAATCCCCCCCCCTCTCAAGACAAAATCCCCCGGTCATTTTCCCCCCATCCAAGTTAAGAGTACAAAATCCCCCCACTATCAAGACAAAATCCCCCAACTCTGTAGGCAAAATCCCCTACTCTCTAGTCAAAATCCCCCTACGCTCTAGACAAAATTCCCCGGTCATAATCACCGGTTAGGTTATGTTAGGTTAGGTTATATTAGGTTTGGTTAGGTTTGGTTACGTTTGGTTAGGTTTGGTTACGTTTGGTTACGTTTGGTTAGGTTTGGTTAGGTTTGGTTACGTTTGGTTACGTTTGGTTAGGTTAGGTTTGTTTTGGTTAGGTTAGGTTTGTTTTGGTTAGGTTAGGTTAGGTTAGGTTGCGTTTGGTTGGGTTGGGTTGGGTTGACATGCAACAGTTCTTGAACTGTTTCGGAAAAAATTTGTCTTGGAATTAAAAAAATCTACTTTCAATATTAAAGAATATAATTATTAAACGCATGAATTGAGGTTTTTTTTCCTTATAAATCTTCATATAAATTGAAATCGTTCTCTAGGGTATTTTGTCGTAAACACAGTTTGGGGGGAATTTGTCCTGGGGCTGGGGGTATTTTGTCTTCGGCATCCATTCGGGGGGAAATTGTCCGGGGGATTTTGTCTCCTACCTCAGGGGATTATGTCCTTTTCTTCTCAAATGGGGGGATTATGTCCGGGGGATTGTGTCCAGGGGGATTATGTCCTACATTCGGTGAAGCCAATGTCGCAGATAGTAAACGTTTTACGCCTCCGAGATATCTAGCCGGTGCGTGTCGATTTTTATGTGGGGAAATATCCAGTTTCATAGAGGAAATATTTTCACCCAATATGTGTACTAGATGGCGCTCTTATTACAGTTGCAAATGGGGTCTTCTATAAATTGTCGCTGATATTTTAGGGGCCAATTATAAAAATTGTATGAAAGAGAAAGGTTTCACCCTTAAATTAACGTAATTGTTTTATAGGCTATTTATTTTCTATTGAATCTTTTGGTTAGATTGTGTGGACAACAAAATTAATTATGAGATTGTTGTTTTTTTAGTAAATCAAAAATTCTTGAAGTTGCTAATTCACACTTTTATTATACCATAAGAGGAATTTTTTTACTCCTTCGTAACCTTTCATTTTTTCAACCTTAGCTTTTTTATCCTTTACTTCTTTGGCATGATTGTTTAATAAAGGTCTTCAGAAATTTGGTAAAACGTTTTTTTTTCTTACTATCCGCGACCTCGGCTTCACCGCTCTACGTCTATGTCTTTCCTAATATTGTAGAAGTCGACGGGGTCACGAGGCTTAACTTATTTTTATTTTACGATTATAAAATCGCCCCCAAGCGAGAAAACACTGCGAACTAAATTAGTTAAAAAAATATTCTCCCTTCGCGAATCTCGATAGGCACGGGCCTAGATATCTCGGAGGCTCCGGTTTTATAAAATTTCCGAAGACCCTTATTATACAACCATGCCAAAGAAGTAACCGACAAAAAACGAAAGGTTATGAAGGTGTAAAAAAATTCCTCTTATGGTTTTAAAAAAGTGTGAAATAGCAACTTTGAAATTTTTTGTTTTACTAAAGAAACAACAATGTTAACATCTCTTAATAAATTTTGTTGTCCATACAATCTAACCAAAAGATTTAGCAAAAAGTGAATAGCTCCTTAAACAATTCCGTTAATTTAAGAGTGAAGCCTTTCTCTGTCATAAAATTTTTATAATTGGCCATTAAAAAAATCAACGATAATTTATGGAACACCCCTGTCACAGCGGTAATAAAAGAGCCTCTTGTACAGATATAGGGTAAATATATTTCCTCTATGAGACTGGGTGTTTCTCCACATAAAAATCGACACGCACGGGCCTAGATAAATTGCAGAGGCTCCGTTTATACCATCCCAGATAAATAAATGGGGAAAATCGATACGGCTTCCAGTATCTACATAATTACAAATTCAATACTTTAGTAAGGTCATATACCGTGAGATTCTGAACCATCCGCAAAACGTGCTCCAAATAAAACACTTACCGAGAAAAATAATTATATATATATCATAAGTAACATAATAGAGAAACGTATGAAACTCAAGTAAGCATATTAAAGAAGGATTGTTCCACTTAAACTTGATTTCCCTCTCCATACTTGCAATTTATCAAAACTTTTAAAGAAGTGACCACTGGTGATGTAGACGAGGTACTAGGCGTAAATACCATATAAAATGAAACTTCATAGTTTCTTGGAACTGGCAAATCAATTTTTATGCGTAAAACATTATAATCAGGAGGTCATACTTTTGTTTTATTTTACCAATGATATTACAGTGCACAGAAATGGAGCAGATGTGATGCAGTATTGGATAAACAAAAAATGCACGAGCCCTCAATAGAAAATTAATGGTTGAAGGGAGTAATTACGTTCAAGCCACGTACTGAACATTTCTATCAGAATTCTCAAATAATAATGAAATTTTTTACGAGTTTTCTCGGTGTTCTACCGCGGATGGAGATAAAATAAGTTTTATAAACAATGTTGACCGAAATGAAGAATAAACTTCTAACAAATCTTGGAATTAAGCCCGAATGGCAGTGTCACCAGGAAAGAGGACGCTTAGAAGTTGTGAAAAACAACTTCTGGTTCAATTTAGCATTCAATTACCTTAATATATTCGGATTACTAAAACTAAATCAACAGTTAAGTGTGATAAAATGCATCGTCTTATTTGTGCTCTACTCTTATTGCGGCTTTCAAACGTACCTTTGTGTAGCTGCCGCTTTCAAACTATATAACAATGGTATATTAAAAGACTTTCTCTGCCCTTTAGGAAACGTAATGAGACTATACACCATCACTTATTTTGTCAATGCATGCTTCTTTGGCAATAACTTAATCTTAAAATGGTTAAATGTAATTCAATTCTGTTCCGGTATCGAAATGAAGTTGCCAAATTTAATTAACATTGCATTCGCGTTAGAAATAGTAGGCTTCATTTCTTTAACAATAATGCAATTCTTGAATGTATGGATCAGTCAACCATTTGTCATCTTATACGTTGAACAGTGTTTGCAGAATTTGGACTACTTAAAACCCCATCGGTTTCTGACCTCTTTAATAATTAATTTAGATATTATGTTATGGAACTTTTGCTTATTATTAACCCTGGTTGCTAAAGGATCTTTGGCTTTTACGGTAGAGTGTATTAGAATCAGGGTTAAATGTTTGTCGTTGGATTTG
This sequence comes from Phalangium opilio, assembly GCF_054372755.1. NCBI lineage: Eukaryota > Metazoa > Arthropoda > Arachnida > Opiliones > Phalangiidae > Phalangium > Phalangium opilio. The sequence goes on from NW_028324243.1 coordinate 814,537, forward strand.
GTTAATAATCTTGATGTTCAAGTATTTAGTCAAAAGCATACGGAGGTTTTGGTGGCATTGGAAGGATTAAACGTCACGTTGAAATACGTCCTGTTTCTGTGGCTGATTGAATGGATATCCGTTTTCTGTTTGCATATACCGCTTATTTTAGAAGGGATGCGAATCTCTGATGTATTGACAGAATTAATAATTATATTGGACAGTATATTACCATTATTGAGTGGCGGAATTTTGTTTTCAACAATGAGCGTTTTGGGTGGCGCTAAAGACTCGCTAATTTCAGCCTGTAATATTCGATTACTAAAAACCTCAAATGATTTGTCCGACGCCGATAGAGCTAAGGAAAATTATTTACTTGTTAAGATTAGCAATGGGTGTTTCAATTTCAATTTCATGAAATGCGTTTTGATCAACCAGAGCTCACTTGGTGGCGTCTTAATGGCTGTCATATCGCACTTACTCTTCATTTTATCTCTAACTCAAGTAGAGAATAACGCTAGCTGTTCAAATAGTACACTTTATGTTTAAGGTAATCGGTTAAACATAAAGAAAATTATAGCATTAATGTTATATGTAATTAACTATTACTATTAATTTGATAATGATCATGAAAAATAATTTGATTTTCCTTATTCAATGTCGTCTTATGCTTTTGTTCAAACCAGATCACTATCTTTAAATAAATGTATCTTCGTATTTCAAATTGTGTAATGGTATAAAAATTATCATTGTTTCAAAATGTGTCTTGTTCCAAACTTTGGCCGTCAATTATAGGGTAATGATAAAATCTGTGCCTCTTTGGTCTTAATTACTCCATTTATCACCTGTCATGCTTTCTATTGGTCCGTTGTCAGGTTAAATAGTTTTGGAACTAATAGATTACTCCTATGGAGTAGAAATTTATTTAAAAAAAAAACTTGTTTAGGTAAGCAATTCAAAGCAACGATTTTTTTTGTAACATCACTATAGTTTCTCTTTAAAGGGAGGGTGAAGTAGAAAATCAAGTGATTTTTTATCAATTCTTCTACTAATTACAAGACCAGTCTGCATAGTGAAACATTCAGGAAATAACACCGAATGATTTTAAAATTCAAATTAGGTTAAAATTTTAAGGATAATTTTAAAGAAGGTCCTCCGACCAATCGCGTATTGCCCTGCCTTTTTATTAACAAAATTCTCGTGGCACGTGCCGTGTTGAATGAAATTTATCACGAGATTAAGTAAAATACGCGCGCGACGTGATAATCGTGGCACGAGACAAGGAGCGTGCCACGAGAATTTTGTTAATAAAAAGGCAGGGCGTTATGCGATTGGTCGGAGGTCCTTCTTTAAAATTATCCTTAAAATCTGAACCTAATTTGAATTTTAAAATCATTCGGTGTTATTTCCTGAATGTTTGACTATGCAGACTGGTCTTGTAATTAGTAGAATAATTGATAAAAAATCACATGATTTTCTACTTCACCCTCCCTTTAACACATACGTATAATGGACTAAAATATTTAGAAACTATTCAAAATATACCTCTCTGAAATTGAAAGAATAAAGTAACGTTTTTATTTTGCACACGACATCATAGATGGCGTTTGCAAAATATTTCTCTATACGGAAAATTTGACGAGGGAGAAGCCACTCTGTAATAAAGTCTTTCTGAGAGTGTAAGATGGGAAGCGTATTACGCCGTTTAACGCGGAAATACACTCGGGATTACTTTTTACAGTTTTTATTTCAATATTAGAACGGATTAAAGGCATATCTCCCGAATTTACGGCATTAAAACCACCAAAAAGGTAATACCCGGGGAATACGCCATTGGCTGATCCCTCGGACGGCGTGCGTTTCTCGTTGACGAGGGGAAAGCCGCTCCGTAATAAAGTCTTTCTGAGGGTGTACGATGGGAAGCGTATTACGCTAGTTGCCTGATCCCTCGAATGCCGAGCGCGGCGTGCTCCCGAGCGCGACGTGTCGGTTAGTAACCTCGTATTTTAAGCTTAAGATGATACTGAGAATAAATAAGGGAAGATTGGCGCGGCTCTAGAGACCGCGCGCGTTATCTGGGGTATCGTAAATTATGTACGTAGAAAACCTCATATTTTTAGCTTAAGATGATACTGAGAATAAACGAAGGATAGATCTCTGGTCTAAACGCGCCAGATTTTACGGTAGACGGTAGAGTAGACCGGGAGTCCTATATTGCGTACGCGGGAATCTTGCGGACTGCCGACGGCAATGTTTAAGCCTTTGCTTAACTGAATTTTATTTTATCAAGCTAAATATAATTTTTGTGATCTACTGTCTTGTGACACTTGAAGTTCCGATTTAATGTTATAAACAGATTCCCGATTAGTAAAATCAATTGTCGGTAAGTGTATACAAATGGCCAATTGATTTAAGTTCCTATATAGAAACTAGTTCAAATAAAACGAAAATTATCAAATCTTAACTGAATTTCCTACTTAGATTTAAATATCAATTTTTCAAGCTAAGTATAATTTTTGTATACACTGCGACTAATTGTATTATTTACTAAACATTATGATTAATGTTTAGAGCTCGGCATTATCTATCCATTATCCACAAATTGGTGGATAACCGATTATTTATAAACAAAGTTGTGGATTATAATACGATTTAGCATGAGTTATGTGGATAATTTTCGAGTATGGATGAAGATAAAATAACTTGGATAATGGATAGATAATGCCGGGCTCTAAACATTGTGATTAATGTAACATTAGTAAATAAATCATTAATAATGATTTATTTACTAAACATTGTTATTAAGGCTTTAGAGCCGAACATAAAATCTTAACTGAATCTCCTACTTAGATTTAAATATCAATTTTTCAAGCTAAGTATAAGCCCTGAAAATTTAATGACAAGTGTGTTACAATCGATTATATCCAAAAATGGTTAAAAATGTTCATAATTAATTAGTTTTATAAATTATGCAATGAAAGAGGAAGTGACGTACATTTGGGTAAATGTTTCGCGGGAGATTCAAATGTCGATTTGGGTTAAAGAAATAAGAGAATAATTTGAGATGGTGAAATGTTTGGCGGGAGATTCAAATGTCGATTTGGATTTGGGTTATAGCGTGGGTCCTCGCGGAGCGCTCCCATGGAGGAATAAAACTAGGAGATCCTATTCTTCAAAAACAGTCTTTAACGAAGCTGGAAACTACTACTACCATTTTTATTGCTCCTTGGGAGCGCTCCGCGAGGACCCAAAGGAAAACGCTATTAAAGAATAGGGTTTTAAGCTCTCTCTCCTTATGGAACCAACCCTAATGTTTACATTTGGATTTGGGTATTTAATCATTAAAATTTTTAGAGAATAGTGCCCCTGGATACATTTCAAGTTTTCTGCTTATTTCCGCTCTCGCGAATTTCCAGGAGGCTCAAAGTATTTCAGTTATTTCCGCCCCAATTCAACCTTTTCTAGCCGTGATTTATTTCGTCGGTTTTATTTTAAGCAGGGACGGAAATAAGATAACTTTGAGACACTTATAGGGGTCACTGCCTCACTGGACCAATGTCCTATAAATTGATTGGGTGTGCAAAATGTTCTGGTTGCTGGACCAGCTTGTTTAAATGGTGTGATGTAGAAGGATTAGGACCATGTTTCTCAAAGTTTATTTCGCAACACGTAATTGTGCAGTGAGAGTTCAACTTTTAAATGTCTTTCCATTTCGCCCATGCCATTGGAAAATGTCGCCCTCCTAGCTATGGACATTTTAAAGTTTATTAATGTAAGAAAAAAAAGATTAATAGGAACGTCGGATCATAGCTTTAGCCTCTGGTACCATCCTCGCATACTTCATTGAGAAACTTCGTCTGCTTATATTTTGGTTCCACCCACAAACTTTGTATATAGCGACTTCTGGAGGTCAAAAATGTCATTTTTATCTCTATTTTCGAGGTTAAATAACTTGTTCGGAAATTGCGGCAGTGGTAAAAAAGCAAAGCGGACAACAAACAATGCAATATAACTCCCGATTTAGTGAAATTAAGTTTAAACCTAAGAATATATCTTATTTGATGTTTCTTTATATAGTGGTTTCTTAAAATATGTGGGTTTTCTTGCTTTGTACTAAAATTAAAATAAATAATTGCCTTATACAGTCTCCATCTTTACTGCCCAAAATGTGAGAGAATAAGCCCGATACTTGGCGAGCGCGAGTTTTGAAATAATAAGCCAAAGCCACACCCACCAGACAGGGTTGGCCAAATTACATGAAACTTAAAATACAAATTACAAATTACAATTACAAATTCGGAATCATTCAGTTATAAATTATAAATTACAATTACAAATTCGGAATCATTCAATTACAAATTATAAATTACAATTACAATTTCGGAATCATTCAATTATAAATTACAATTACAGATTTCGAATCATTCAATTACAAATTATAAATTACAATTACAAAGTGTTATACTTTAGAAATGATTGCTTAACATGGGGAAAATTATGTAGCGTAGCGATTTTAGATCGAAGGAATGCATTAATTTCATCCCTTATCAATTTCAACGATATGCATATGCCGTACGCTTCTAGCGAAATCACATTTTTGACAACTAGGCCTACCACTAGAAACTACAAACTCATACGAAAACATGATAAAATGAAAAATCACGTAATCCGTACCATAAACAAGAGATCCGTAATTAAATTACGAAATCAGTCATATCACAGAAATAAAACTCACGAAGGAAAAACCAAGGTTTTTTTATAGGGTAACTTACCCTATCCTCGAACGCCAAGAGCTACCGTGAGAAAATATTTTACTGTCCATTTTGTTCAAATGTAAAGAAGCTATTCAACCTAGCCTTATGCTGTACAAAATTCATACCCACTTAAGATGATACATTTCAGTCAGAGAATCTGATTCATACTATTTCCGCATTTGTTTGCATATTTTGTAATTGTAATTGAAAAATGTAATTGAATTACTTTTGCAATGTTTTAAAAACGACAATCACAAATTACCAATTAAAAATTACAATATTTATTAAATTACAATTACCAATTACAATTAAGTTCAGAAAAAAGTAATTGAATTACAAATTACGATTGGAATTTGTAATTGTAATTGGTAATTTGTAATTGTCAATTAGTACCCTGCCACCAGAACATTCAAAGTTGTCGAGGACGCGTAGGGAATTTGTTATGTTCAACTTTCTTCATACATTAATCCGCTTTTTACCTCTAAGAGTGACGTATGTCACGTGAGAGGTATTACACCGGCCGTGTCTGTCTGTCTGTGTGTGTGTGTGTCTGTCTGTCTGTCAGACCCCACGTGACCGCGTTCGCAGTTTACAAATCGGAGCAAACAAATACCCGATTTCCGGAACGCGTTCGCGGTTCACGGAAATTTGGCCATTCATCTACCAACACCAGTCTTTACTAACTGGCTTCTAAGGACCACAATCTGCTAGTCTTTGTCCATCCCACATGGACACTAGTCTGTACGTGCTTGCTTCCAAGCACCACCAACTTCTGTTCTTCGTCAATTCCACCTTGACACCAGCTTCTAAGCACCAGCATCTTCTGTTCTTCGTCAATTTCAGCTTGACTCCAGCTTCTATGCACCACCATCTTCTGTTCTTCGTCAATTCCACATTGACACCAGCTTCTATGCATCACCATCTTCAGGTCTTTTGTCCATTCCACATGGACGCCGGTCAGTACGTTCTGGCTTCTTTTCCACCGTCATCGTTTGGTTTCAAGATATACGCGGCGAGCGGCTAGGGTTACGAGAAACGTCTAGCCTCCCAATGGCAGGGCTTCCACCATCGGTTCACGCGAATGCGTTTTTATCTATTATTTGGTTTTAAGATATACGCGGCGATCAGCTAGGGTTACGAGAAACGTCTAGCCTCCCAATGGCAGGGCTTCCACCAAAGGTTCACGCGAATGCGTTTTTATCTATTATTATAATGGAAACGGATCGTATATATACCCCAAAATTTGAAGAAAGCGGGCAAGAAGGGTACCCATCACTTTAAACGTCAATATTAGCAAAATTTCGAAAGATATTATGAACAACTTTATTTTAAACGATTTAACTATTTTTAAAGTTATTTACTGGCGATTAAAATAATTAAAAATAATTATATTCATTTAAATATTAAAGATAAACCCAAGTACCGAAGTCGTTAAATCATTGCCTCCTATATCTATCAAGGCCCGTGCATTGCGTTATATTTCGTACATTGTCTCTTATATCTATCTAGGCCCGTGCATTGCGATATATTTTTGAGAACAACAACCAAAATGGGAAGCTCCTCTCAGAACCATAATAATTTGTTTTCTCTGTTATATGAAATGAAAATATGGATAATATTTTCGGCAATTCGATTTGAATGGCTCTTTCTGATGTATCATTCTCTCAGCACTGTTCATAATGGACAGGAACGTAGAGATTCGAGACACTTGGAATTACGATAGTGTTTCAAATCCTCTGTAATGAGGGCTTAACGACTTGGAGTGACTGGAAAGATAGATACACATCCTATTTTTTAGTTGTACCATGCGTACCACAATGTTGTCAGGCGTTTATTGAAGGATTCTTGGGTACTTGGTACAGACTGTTACGTCTACCAAGTTTCCTAGCATCCAAGAATAAATAGGATTCATAGAAGCCAGTGTTATGGGCATGTCATGGGTCAAGTCGTTAAATATATCGACGCAGTTAAATAGCTGATGGCATTATTTTATCCACTTTCTCATTGCGTTTCGAGTGGAAGTTCAACTTTGGCACGGACGACAGATGGCGCTCTAGACCTTCTACCCCCAAAAATCGCTGTTGTCTGCTCGTTTTCCCCTGCCGCGTTTTTTCGTTATAAACTTATGATTTAACGAACTGTTAAGATAAAATTTCATATTTCCTAAGACAGATAAGCTTCTACTCCTTTCATCTTACTCCCAGTTAGATTTAACCTTGTTAAAACATAATCAGATGAATTTGAGTTATAATGTCGTAAAATCCTGTGCGTACAGTTACCTAGGAGTGTTAGAGACATTTTTACCGATGTCTAGAGATGTTAAGCTTAAGCGAAATTGTTTTACGTTTGAATAAAAATACCGCTTCCAGTAGATGGGTTTATAGTACTCCTTGTTTGTGTAAGATTAGTGTAGCTGTAGAGCGTTGTTGCTGTTTAGTTTATACGCCCCCTAGGCCTATTTGTGAAAGACTTTTTTTACGCACTTTTATCATTCTTTATTTGAAAAAAGTGTTGGCAAAGTATATTTTTTAAATATGACGGAATTGCTGTTGGTATGATAGCGCCCTATTCGCGAAAAAAACCCTTTTTTAAACAGTTGATTCATTCTTTGATAGAATTTCGAAGGAAGAAGTTAAGTGTTAAATTTGCTCGATTAATTTTGTTCGGCAAATAATATAATTAAGCCTTACGTATTACTGAAGGAGATTGATTTTGCCAACCTGTGTGAGTATTTAAGGAGATTGATTTTGCCAACCTTTGTGACTATTTAAGGAGATTGATTTTGCCAACCTTTGTGAGTATTTAACTGATTAATAAGTAAATGGAGGAAGATAATAATTTAAGAAAAGAGGAAATCAGGAAACGTAAAGCAAGGGAAAGAATGAGGGCAAAAAGGTCAGATCCTGAATTTAGGAAACGAGAAAATGAAAGGAGAAGAGAGTTAGCAGCTGAAAAAAAGGCTGTTTCGGGAACAGGTTCTAGCACACCCAATGTTGGTCCTACCGCGAGGCCAGTTGGCCATGATTTTGCGAAAGATGATGCATTAAATAAAAGTTCTATTGAAAGTACTGTAAGCGTAGGCATATCTATTAATGAGGAACCCAATAATGTACAAAATGATAATGCTAATATTAGTGAAATCATCGAAAGCGATGAACAAGTACGAGCCTAGCTTATGTGTGATTGGGTTGTGGCTTCCATGTTTTGGGGACATTTGCTTTTTGTGTGGCGAGGTATGATTCAGCTTTGATATGGACAAATGTTACAAATCATACTGGTAGACTAAGAATTCGGTTGAGGTATAGCGAGAGAGTATAGTTTCCACAGCAATTGAGAGATATTGAAAAGGCTTGAACAATTGACTATTTTAAAATTGAATTCCTGCACTTGCAAAGAATTAAAAAAAGCGATAGATGCATATATTAAGGTTGTTTAAGGGGTAGTGAAAGTCATCTCCACTCGGAGAGGTAATATTTTGGCTTTCCCAACTTGTTACCTCTCCGTGTGACGTAGTCCAGGAGAGGTTCTGTAACGGCCGTGTCTGTCTGTGTGTGTGTCTGTCTGTCTGTCTGTCTGTCCGTTGTTACACCCACGTGACCGCGTTCGCAGTTTGCGTATCGGAGCAAACGTGTTCGCCATTTCCGAACTGCTTTCACAGTCACGGAAATAGCTCCTCTACTTGAGTTCTCACTCCACCATCTTCTGGTCTTTGTCCATCCCACACGGACACCAGTCTGTTCTTACTGGCTTCTAATCACCACCATCTTTTGGTCTTCGTCCATCCCACACGGACACCAGTCTGTTCTTACTGGCTTCTAATCACCACCAGCTTCTGTTCTTTGTCAATCCCACATTGACACCAGTCTGCACTTACTGAATACTAATCACCACCATCTTTTGGTCTTCGTCCATTCCACTTCGACACCAGTTTGTACATACTGGCTTCTAACACCACCATCCACTGGTCTTCCGTCTATTCCACATAGACAACAATCTGTATCATTGGCTTCTACTCCATTATCATCGTTTGGTTTTAGGATATACGCGGCGAACAGCTAGGGTTACGAGAAACGTCTAGCTTCCCTAAGGTGGGATCGCCAGCAAAGGTTTTCGCACTTGCGGTTGTTCTTGCTTTAAGCTGTAGTTCGACACCCTTATATACTACCTATTTGAGTAAGGCGAAGCAACCGGCGTATGCTTCATTTCAAACGCCAATATTAGTCAAGTCTCTCAAGAATGTCTAATTGTTCTTTATCAACGCGATGTAACGCTCAATAAGGCGAACAACTAACGAAGAAAATATTTAATATTAATTATATAAAATTAAAACGGAAAGAATTAAAAAGCAGTCTATGTTTTAGTCTGTGTGTGTCTGTCCGTTAGTGCACCGCGTTAGCAGTTCGCTTTGTTTTGTGGAAAGAAATCCTACAAAACCTTAATATTTGGTTTTCTCATAATGTATTATTAATATATGGAAATATTTTTCGTAATTTCGATGCCTTTTGTGGTTTTGTAGCTATAAAGCTCTGTTTCATTTTGATATCTCAAGAATATTTTTTATATTATTATTTGATATCGATGTTTATATATTACTTAAGCTATACTACATCTGTTTATAGCATAATCCCTTCTATAGTGATTTTAAGAAGAACGCGACTATATTGGTCAAATGAACTTTAATTTGTCGATAGGCCTAGAGAACCAAAAAATAAACGCTTGGTTTTCGTTTCTGTAATGCAGAGACATTAACGGTTCAGTGTGAGCCGAAAGTTAAATACACTTTAAAATAATTAGGCTTAGATTTTATAATCATGGTGGAAATCTGGCCCGCGTTCAGCAGAGCTCAGCGCTGTTAGCAGTGTTATTGAATTTTGACGTCACAGTGCTTAGCGCTGAAAGAAAATAGTCGGATTTTTGGATAACGTGACGTAAAACGCATAGTTCTCAGCTTGGCGAAGAAAACATGGAGGAATTAATACAAATAGCTCTTGCTGATTCTGATGGGACTATAGCTATTTAATTGGCGTGAAACAAGTTGATCACGCGAGAATTTTAAGAGACATGTTAGTTTCTAATTTTAATTATAAAAGTTGTTGTTATCTATCTCTTTAAATAAGTTATCATACAATTTTTGTTAAGCCTTTGTACCTTGCACGCTTTATTGCGCTAGCTTCATTTTTAAAACACCGATGACCGGAGAAAAACTATGACGACAGATCTCACCGCTAAACGTTTCCAAAATCCGCTGTCATTTTGGGGAGCTCTGCTGGACGCAGCCCAGACCAGTGAAAGGTCTGATCGTAATCGGATTATAGCTTCGTGTTTTCATGATTTTTATGGTGCGCATTTACCTTCAGTGTGTGTAGCCACAATTTAGCTTTGGTGTTATGTAACGTTAACAGTCATGTTGACAAACTGAGAATATCGTTGAGGTGAAACGAGAGGATAGTGTTTACATGGCAACCCTGTTGTGAATATGGCTTTGAACATAGAGGGTATACAGTTGAGGAGTAGAAAATTGGGCCTTTACAAAAACGTAAAGGTAATATCCCTCCAAAGTTTTATCTCTTCCTTTCCCGTTTTTCCCTCATCGGATGATTTTAATGTGTACAACTATATGCTTATTGGATGTAAAATGTCGTCTGATTTACAGTATATTTGCTATGCTTTGTATACTGCTTTAATATTTCATAAATTTTAACTTCAGTATTTCTTCATAAAAAAGAAACATTTCCATATCTGGGTAAATAAGTTTGTAAGTAGTCCTCCTCTAGACTCGGAGAGGTAATATTTTGGTTTTCCCAACTTGTTAGTTTCATTAAGATCAATTAAGTTTAAGTATTTTTCCACGGTATGAGATCTGTAAATTTGCAAGTGAATTTTTATGATGACTTTTTATAAGTTGATATCGGAGCTTTCACCTAATAATTCTAATAGAGTTAGAATTTTGGGGATTAAATATTTCTTTCTAAAATAGTTGTACGCGACCATATATCGTTCTGAATTTGTTGAATACCGATGAATTGCCTAATTTTTTGTAATGGTAAAATATCATTTCTTATTTTCGATATTATTAATTCATTAATTAAATTAGAGGTAATTATTGTATTTACATCTTTAATTTCAGTCGACGAACCAATCCTATCTAACGTACTCTTGCACTTAGTTCTAGCAAATTTTGTAAAAATCTAAATGAAACGCTAGCACAGATTTACGAAATTGACTTTATTCTAATTTGTTCCCATATAAGATTTGTGGAATAAATATAACTTTTGCAAAAACCTATTAACTATTACGTCCAACATTATTAAATTTAACAGAGCAAAATCCCATTAATAAAATCTTTCGTGGACACGCGAACGAGTTGTTCCCAACACGTGAGGACTTTTATTTCGAAATAGTTATAGCAAAAGTATATGGAAATTAAAAAGTACACTTCGTTGAAACTCGCTCCCGCCCAGTGATATGAGAAGCCCTCTTTGATCCAAGAATAGTGTCGACCCACTCTACGCATGATTACCTTCCCGACCGTTGCACAGGGAACAAGCCGTGAATAGGCTCATAAAGTAGTAGCACCAAAAACTAAGGTTCGTATTCCCAGCATCATGTACTACTTTCTATAAACCTATGAGGTCAAGAAGCTCTTCCCTTATTGGTTAGTTCATGTAGGTGGTTGAGAGGAGGGTAGTTTGCTTCTTAGTTTTCATATCGTCAACAAAACAGTCAAAGGCAGTGAATTGTTGTTAATATAGTGTACTTTTTGTTTTATATCTATACACTTTTGGTTATAGGTAGGGCACGTTCATATCCGCTTAATTTTGAAAGACGTTGGGAAAATTGCGAAATAGTTTGGACTTAAACTTATTATGCATTTTTAATTAAGGACAGATTTAATCCCTTATCTGCAAAACGTTTCTATATTCATTAATAGGCGTTTTAAGATAAGGACAAATTTAATCTCCTATCTGCAGAACTTTTCTATATCCATTAATATTTAAATAACTTATTTAACTCAAATCATTCGTGATTCGAAAACACTTTATGTATAATAGAGTCATTAAAGTTCTCATTTTCAGTTAATACTGTATTGCAACATTATCAGTTATACCAAAAGGCCATAACTCGAACTTCACTAAAGTAATTTTTAGATATAATGGTTGTGATTCCCAATGACAAATCCTTGTACTAGAAACAAAACAGTTTATAAGATGCGTTCCATATGACACTAGGTATACTTCGTAACGCTAGAGACTTACTGAGAGCTAGTCCGAGAACGACAAGCGAGAGTTGACTACACTCGGTTAATTTTGCAGTCCATCTTCCCATTTAGTCTGACATACTAAGCCATTGACAGTGCTTCACCAGGCTTTGCGAGAATCTCTGACGTTTCCACTGACATGTTTGTTGCAAAAGTATAGCCAGAAGTCCATTATATTAGCCTAGGAAGTAACCAAAAGCGGGGTTTGGGACTCCCCTCTCTTGTGTAGCAATACTGAAGAAGGGCGACACATTTGCCACCTCGCGATAACTTTTCTCAAATCTCCGGTTCAGGTTGCGACTAGTACGCCAAAATTTGCCCTATCGAGAGAGAAAAAACTATTGGCTGAAAATGAAGGCTGTATCTCTAAAGAGACCGGAAAACGCCCTTTCCACTGTAAAACCGAGCCCTCTTTAGCATAATATCAGGAGAAGGGATGGGGGCTGTAAATTTTGGCACATTCAAGGTCATTCAGTTTTTTATGACTCTCCATAAACCTATTGAAAAAAAAAATATTTAACGACCGTGGCCTTTTATTTTTACCTCTCCGAGTGACGTATGTCACGTGAGAGGTATTACACCGGCCGTGTCTGTCTGTCTGTGTGTGTGTGTGTCTGTCTGTCTGTCAGACCCCACGTGACCGCGTTCGCAGTTTACAAATCGGAGCAAACAAATACCCGATTTCCGGAACGCGTTCGCGGTTCACGGAAATTTGGCCATTCATCTACCAACACCAGTCTTTACTAACTGGCTTCTAAGGACCACAATCTGCTAGTCTTTGTCCATCCCACATGGACACTAGTCTGTACGTGCTTGCTTCCAAGCACCACCAACTTCTGTTCTTCGTCAATTCCACCTTGACACCAGCTTCTAAGCACCAGCATCTTCTGTTCTTCGTCAATTTCAGCTTGACTCCAGCTTCTATGCACCACCATCTTCTGTTCTTCGTCAATTCCACATTGACACCAGCTTCTATGCATCACCATCTTCAGGTCTTTTGTCCATTCCACATGGACGCCGGTCAGTACGTTCTGGCTTCTTTTCCACCGTCATCGTTTGGTTTCAAGATATACGCGGCGAGCGGCTAGGGTTACGAGAAACGTCTAGCCTCCCAATGGCAGGGCTTCCACCATCGGTTCACGCGAATGCGTTTTTATCTATTATTTGGTTTTAAGATATACGCGGCGATCAGCTAGGGTTACGAGAAACGTCTAGCCTCCCAATGGCAGGGCTTCCACCAAAGGTTCACGCGAATGCGTTTTTATCTATTATTATAATGGAAACGGATCGTATATATACCCCAAAATTTGAAGAAAGCGGGCAAGAAGGGTACCCATCACTTTAAACGTCAATATTAGCAAAATTTCGAAAGATATTATGAACAACTTTATTTTAAACGATTTAACTATTTTTAAAGTTATTTACTGGCGATTAAAATAATTAAAAATAATTATATTCATTTAAATATTAAAGATAAACCCAAGTACCGAAGTCGTTAAATCATTGCCTCCTATATCTATCAAGGCCCGTGCATTGCGTTATATTTCGTACATTGTCTCTTATATCTATCTAGGCCCGTGCATTGCGATATATTTTTGAGAACAACAACCAAAATGGGAAGCTCCTCTCAGAACCATAATAATTTGTTTTCTCTGTTATATGAAATGAAAATATGGATAATATTTTCGGCAATTCGATTTGAATGGCTCTTTCTGATGTATCATTCTCTCAGCACTGTTCATAATGGACAGGAACGTAGAGATTCGAGACACTTGGAATTACGATAGTGTTTCAAATCCTCTGTAATGAGGGCTTAACGACTTGGAGTGACTGGAAAGATAGATACACATCCTATTTTTTAGTTGTACCATGCGTACCACAATGTTGTCAGGCGTTTATTGAAGGATTCTTGGGTACTTGGTACAGACTGTTACGTCTACCAAGTTTCCTAGCATCCAAGAATAAATAGGATTCATAGAAGCCAGTGTTATGGGCATGTCATGGGTCAAGTCGTTAAATATATCGACGCAGTTAAATAGCTGATGGCATTATTTTATCCACTTTCTCATTGCGTTTCGAGTGGAAGTTCAACTTTGGCACGGACGACAGATGGCGCTCTAGACCTTCTACCCCCAAAAATCGCTGTTGTCTGCTCGTTTTCCCCTGCCGCGTTTTTTCGTTATAAACTTATGATTTAACGAACTGTTAAGATAAAATTTCATATTTCCTAAGACAGATAAGCTTCTACTCCTTTCATCTTACTCCCAGTTAGATTTAACCTTGTTAAAACATAATCAGATGAATTTGAGTTATAATGTCGTAAAATCCTGTGCGTACAGTTACCTAGGAGTGTTAGAGACATTTTTACCGATGTCTAGAGATGTTAAGCTTAAGCGAAATTGTTTTACGTTTGAATAAAAATACCGCTTCCAGTAGATGGGTTTATAGTACTCCTTGTTTGTGTAAGATTAGTGTAGCTGTAGAGCGTTGTTGCTGTTTAGTTTATACGCCCCCTAGGCCTATTTGTGAAAGACTTTTTTTACGCACTTTTATCATTCTTTATTTGAAAAAAGTGTTGGCAAAGTATATTTTTTAAATATGACGGAATTGCTGTTGGTATGATAGCGCCCTATTCGCGAAAAAAACCCTTTTTTAAACAGTTGATTCATTCTTTGATAGAATTTCGAAGGAAGAAGTTAAGTGTTAAATTTGCTCGATTAATTTTGTTCGGCAAATAATATAATTAAGCCTTACGTATTACTGAAGGAGATTGATTTTGCCAACCTGTGTGAGTATTTAAGGAGATTGATTTTGCCAACCTTTGTGACTATTTAAGGAGATTGATTTTGCCAACCTTTGTGAGTATTTAACTGATTAATAAGTAAATGGAGGAAGATAATAATTTAAGAAAAGAGGAAATCAGGAAACGTAAAGCAAGGGAAAGAATGAGGGCAAAAAGGTCAGATCCTGAATTTAGGAAACGAGAAAATGAAAGGAGAAGAGAGTTAGCAGCTGAAAAAAAGGCTGTTTCGGGAACAGGTTCTAGCACACCCAATGTTGGTCCTACCGCGAGGCCAGTTGGCCATGATTTTGCGAAAGATGATGCATTAAATAAAAGTTCTATTGAAAGTACTGTAAGCGTAGGCATATCTATTAATGAGGAACCCAATAATGTACAAAATGATAATGCTAATATTAGTGAAATCATCGAAAGCGATGAACAAGTACGAGCCTAGCTTATGTGTGATTGGGTTGTGGCTTCCATGTTTTGGGGACATTTGCTTTTTGTGTGGCGAGGTATGATTCAGCTTTGATATGGACAAATGTTACAAATCATACTGGTAGACTAAGAATTCGGTTGAGGTATAGCGAGAGAGTATAGTTTCCACAGCAATTGAGAGATATTGAAAAGGCTTGAACAATTGACTATTTTAAAATTGAATTCCTGCACTTGCAAAGAATTAAAAAAAGCGATAGATGCATATATTAAGGTTGTTTAAGGGGTAGTGAAAGTCATCTCCACTCGGAGAGGTAATATTTTGGCTTTCCCAACTTGTTTTATTAAGCAACTATTGTAATTGTTTACTTCCTTGGCTAATTTAATGGACTTCTGGTATAGCGTAGAGGGTTAAATAAACATGAAACCTTGCTATACTTAGTCGCTTATCGACCACCTGTAAGATGTTATATTTATATCAACTTTAAGCGCTTATCTTTGTGCACTTCATTCAAGAAATGACACACTTTTCCACGAACTAAACGAATTAATATTTCATTGAATTTTAGATTACGTTAGAGAAAACCTTAATTACATTTGCTACCGTATACAATTAAAATCCATTTTCGGAGTAGTGCGTTGGAGATTTAGACAGTCCGTTATTTAGAAGCAAACCTTAAGGACGAAACTAAGTCGACGTATAGATAATCTTTCAAATGAACGGCTTATATAATAGTACTTTGAAAATATGTTTTTATCCGGTAAGTCCTTGGTAATTCTAAATAATAAATTAATTATATTTACTAATTGTGAGGGAAAATACTGTTTTAGGATCATTTTGCGCAATATGACGAAGTGACTCAAGAAATTAGTGGTTTCTATGGATTTATATTCCAAATCGTCCTCAGCAAGTTTAGAACCTTTTTTGGGTAAGATTCATATTTAATGAGCGTCCTTGTGGAAAGACCCTTATAAATTAACGCGTCATAAACCGTTGAAACAAAGTTGAATGAAATCTTGGGCTACACATTACACATTCAAAAGGTTCACTAAAACCGAAAATGAAGATTGATTCACTCTAAGAAATGGAAGTGTTAAAATGGTGTTAAAACGGTGTAAACACCGTAAAAACACCCAAAAGAGTGTTTTATTACCTTGAGTTTTTAGAGGCCAATTTAAAGTGTAAATTCGGTGTAAAATAACACTATTAAAGCACCGTTCGAAATTAAACATGAAAAATTATAATACTGCTGGTTTCTTAAATAAGGTCTTTCATTTATTACATAAAAACGTCTTGGTTTGGACCAAGGCCGAAAAAACAAACGATATAAGTGAGGTTTATCAATTGACTGAAGTTCAGATATTGAAATTTTTCTAGTTCTTTTTATCCACTCAATCCTTAATCAATATTTAATTCAATCAACTGATTTTACTGTTAATCGATCTAGTCCCTCTAAATTAATTGAAAAAATTACATATCTACGCTTTTTCAAGAACAATTACATTTTCGAAAACATTTTATCATGAAATTAATTGTTCTTGAAAAAGCGTAGATATGTAATTTTTAAAATTAATTTAGAGGGACTAGATCGATTAACAGTAAAATCAGTTGATTGAATTAAATATTGATTAAGGATTGAGTGGATAAAAAGAACTAGAAAAAAATTTCAATATCTGAACTTCAGTCAATTGATAAACCTCACACATATCGTTTGTTTTTTCGGCCTTGGTCCAAACCAAGACGTTTTTATATAATATCTGTCACTTCAGTCTTAATGTAATTAAATTTTGAATAATTATGTTTGCTTTACCGTCATACATTTGCACTCTAAAATATAATGGTGCATTCAAACACCATATATGCTGTTTTTTCCAATGCCATAAAAGACATCATTTAGGGTGTACTTTAACCCCATTTCTATGATCAATTCACGCCATTTACTAATATTATTTGCAAGTATTAAGGAAATGTTAAGCATTTATGCACCATTTACAGTGGCTTTTAACATCTTTTTTAGACAATCTATTGAACTTCTAATATTACTTAGTTTAATGGTTTTAAAAGTAGGGAAAAAGTACGCTACCTATGTCACCTTATTAAACCAAGTGAAGTGAAATAATTGTTAAATATATATATCATAACCACTACACCACAGACATGTGGTAAGTCTATGTTTTCCAAGAGATCTAACTAATTATTATGTCCAATCAAGATGGTTAAAACATGTATCTACCTGGGCTCGAACCTGGGACTTCCCGCGTGTGAAGCGGACGTGATAACCACTGCACCATAGACACGTGGTAGCACTGAGTTTTCCAAGAGATCTAGCTAATTCTTATGTCTAATCACGATGATCAATACATGTATCTACCAGGGCTCGAACCTGGGACCTTCCGCGTGTGAAGCGGACGTGATAACCACCTCACTACAGATACGTAGTGACACTGAGTTTTCCAAGAGATCTAGCTAATTATTATGTCCAATCACGATGGTCAAAGCCGTACTTCTGCAATTAAGTAAAATTAACATACTTAGACTTAAATGTTTTGATCAAGCTGGCCGATAGCACACCCTGAATACTTAATTGTTAATTTAAGATAATTCCGAAAAGTATCTTCGCTGTAGTTTTTAAGTTATCGGTGGGGAAAGATCACGAAAAACCCATGTTAATCTCCATAGGAAATTAGCAAAAGCGGGTGAATATTACTTTAACGTTACAAAACGGTATCAAGTCATATCTACAAGGGCCTACCGGCCCTGTAGAATTTTCCATTAATGTTTTAATATTAAAGTCAATACAAACAGTAAAAAATTATTGATAAACGTACTTGTTAAAGCTTTTTTTTAAGATGATATTCATGAAAGAAAACAGTTTTATCCTTTAAATAAAATTAACAAAGAAATTGGTAATCTGGCGGTGTTGTACCTTCATAAAACTATGCTAAACGTGTTAGTCGACACTCTTACAGGTATTAAGCGATACTCTTAAGAAACGAGATTAGGTTAGATATTGGCCTCACAGTTGGGCCAGCTTGAGAATGCAAAGTGGGGCACTTGCTTTTGTGACATGTTTTATCATTATTTTGAGAAAAATTAGAGTACTATATGGATTTTTTTTTGTAAAATCTGTAGTGCAAATTAGATCAAACGCGTTTCTGGTGCTCGAAAAACTCTTAGTGAAAAGACATTATTAAATTTAACAAGAACGTCTATATCTACTGCTTGAATATTATAGCCTCCAAAACTAATTTAATACCCTATGCATTTGTACGAATTGAAAACTTTCTGCCTTTTTCAGAAGTTTATCAACCCGTAAAAATGACTTTATACGCAACAACCCTCGCTTAAAGAGGTATAGTTCTGCATGTGAGAACTTTCCTCCCCATAGGTGATGAAGTTCTCTCAAGATGGAACCCTGCTATGAATATAGCAATGATTGCTGATAATACTGCGGAATGGCGGATAATCAAAGTTTAATTAAACAGGAAAACCATACTCGATATTTGAGTTATACCTCATGAGTGGTCAAAATGTAGCTACTATAGTGTTTTTTACGTCATCGGTTTTGCTCTTAAGTCTAGGAAAAGTACTAGAATTTCTACTACTATCCTACCAAATAATCTCCCACTCTTAAAGGTGTTACGCGACACTCTTAAAGGTGTGAAGCTACACTCTTAAAGGTGTGAAGCGACACTCTGAAAGGTGCTATGCCGCACCCTTTAAGGAGTTGCACAACACTAATATGAGAGTAAAAATTCACTTTCAGTGCGATATAAGAGTTAAAAAGGTGTTAAACTGCACCTCTGTTGCACAATTTTATACTTATCTTTGCCACCAATTGCTCAAATAAGTGTTATTAAACCATTTCAGGGGTGTAAATGAACACCTGTAACGGTGTCAAATTTGGACCCATATAAACTACTTATAAAGGTGTTAAATCACACTCCAATTTCTTAGAGTGTTGTTCGATTGAAAAAATAGTTTACATTTTAGGTAATAACTTATCTACTAATCGTTTGTGACGGCTTGAAATATAAATATAAATTATAAATTCGACAAATCGGTACATACAAAAATTTAGCGGTTGAAAATAGACCTTTTCGACGTAAAAAAAGGAGGTATAGGCAACCCTCAGTATCGGGACGTTTAAGAGTGTTGATACATTGCCGTCTCTGCTCGCTCTCGTGATACAAAACGAAATGGTCTATTTTATATAACGTCAAAATTTGATTGTGACAATTAAAGGGACCATCCAAAAACTAAATGACACTTCAAAATAGGGGTTTCCAATTTCTGAAGGTCCATAATTGTTTTTAACCAATTTAGTTCGCCGTGTTTTCACGCTTGGTGGCGCTTTTAGTATCGTAAAATAGAAATATGTTCAGCCTCGTGACCCCGTCGAATGCTACAATATCAGGGCAAGGCTTAGACTTAGACCAGTGAAGCTGAGGTCGAGGATAGTAAGCAAACGTTTTAGAGAATTTCCGAAGAACGTTTTTAAACAATTATGCCGAAGTAGTAACCGATAAAAAACAGAAAGAAGGTTAAACAAGACGGCCCCGGCCAGATTAGAGCCCCATCGTTTGTAAGGCTCCAGCAATCAAGAACGTTTTACTTGTGAAACACTGTAGTTAGTACGCAAGCGTAAAAAAGATATTCATTAGTATGCATGAATATACTCATAGTACAAGGTATTTCTATACCAGAATATGAAGAACAGAGGTTGGCCTCCTGTCTAGGATTGGACTTCCCCAAAGATACAAGTTCAGAAGTATTCGACCCCAAAGATACAAGTTCAGAAGCATCCGACCCCAAAGATACAAGTTCAGAAGCATCCGACCCCAAAGATACAAGTTCAGAAGCATCCGACCCCAAAGATACAAGTTCAGAAGCATCCGACCCCAAAGATACAAGTTCAGAAGCATCCGACCCCAAAGATACAAGTTCAGCAGTATCCGACCCCAAAGATACAAGTTCAGAAGTATCCGACCCCAAAGATACAAGTTCAGAAGTATCCGACCCCAAAGATACAAGTTCAGAAGTATCCGACCCCAAAGATACAAGTTCAGAAGTATCCGACCCCAAAGATGCAAGTTCAGAAGTATCCGACCCCAAAGATGCAAGTTCAGAAGTATCCGACCCCAAAGATGCAAGTTCAGAAGTATCCGACCCCAAAGATGCAAGTTCAGAAGTATCCGACCCCAAAGATGCAAGTTCAGAAGTATCCGACCCCAAAGATGCAAGTTCAGAAGTATCCGACCCCAAAGATGCAAGTTCGGAAGTATCCGACCCCAAAGATGCAAGTTCGGAAGTATCCGACCCCAAAGATGCAAGTTCGGAAGTATCCGACCCCAAAGATGCAAGTTCGGAAGTATCCGACCCCAAAGATGCAAGTTCGGAAGTATCCGACCCCAAAGATGCAAGTTCGGAAGTATCCGACCCCAAAGATGCAAGTTCAGAAGTATCCGACCCCAAAGATGCAAGTTCAGAAGTATCCGACCCCAAAGATGCAAGTTCAGAAGTATCCGACCCCAAAGATGCAAGTTCAGAAGTATCCGACCCCAAAGATGCAAGTTCAGAAGTATCCGACCCCAAAGATGCAAGTTCAGAAGTATCCGACCCCAAAGATGCAAGTTCAGAAGTATCCGACCCCAAAGATGCAAGTTCAGAAGTATCCGACCCCAAAGATGCAAGTTCAGAAGTATCCGACCCCAAAGATACAAGTTCAGAAGTATCCGACCCCAAAGATTAAAATTAACCGCCAAACATCTATTTAATTAGCACATAAATAAAAGGAAATAAATATAAAAACCCC
Source organism: Phalangium opilio (assembly GCF_054372755.1). NCBI lineage: Eukaryota > Metazoa > Arthropoda > Arachnida > Opiliones > Phalangiidae > Phalangium > Phalangium opilio. The sequence continues at coordinate 835,561 of NW_028324243.1, forward strand.
AAACATTTAAATTCACAAGTATCCGACCCCATAGATAAAAATTCAAAAGTTTCCGACCCCACAGATTAAGAGGTACCCCACCCCACTTCACCCCGACATTTTAGAGATAAGAATAAATAATAAAAAAACTCTAGGATTCTTTCAAGTCTCTATGGTTTAGTTGGTAGAATGTCTGCCTGTTGCGCCAGCGATCCGGGTTCGATTCCCGGGTCGGACTTGAAAAAATTTTAATTAAAATTAAATCTCTAACCGAGCCCAGTAACCCCTATGGGTGGGTTGTGGTAATATAAAGTTCCTTTTAAGCTAAAATCTGACGATAACGAAGCGACAACCCCGGCCACTACTACTACTACTACTACGGACGGACGGCTCGGGTCAAACTAAGAGCCTATCGTATACTACGATGTGGCTAAAAACTGATAGATTATGAAGGTTTAAAAGAATTCCTCTTATGGTATAATCAGGGATAGATAGACTTTTTTAAGACGGAATAAACAACGTTTGGCCTTTACTTCAGTCCGACTCATGGACGAGTATATAGTCCCTTCCTTCAACACGTAACCAAAAAAATTAAACTATCTTATTGGCTCACGAAAACTACGTACTGGTGACGTAGCTGACAAGGAGGGCCAAAAATACGTAATTCCTGTTTACCTCTGTCGCCATGACTACGACCCCTCTTGCGTTGTATCATAGCCCACTCGATCACGCGCGTCACGACGCAAGCTGCTCGCGCTATAGCTATAGAGCGCGGATCGAGTGGGCTATGGTTGTACAGATAAGCGTCTTCAGAGGGGTTCAAAATGGAGCCGTCTAAATGCGAGGGTCCAGTAATTATTCGGGAATTGTTTTTAATAGCAATTAAGAAGGTAGTTAGTGAATTTGGTGCCGGTGTTTTGGATTTGGAGTACATCTGTAAGGGTGAAAAGTGTTCGCTAATTCTTTCTTAAGCCAATCATTTCTACTATCCTCATGATTTTGTAAACGAATTTGATGAAGTTAACCAAGGCTTAGTGAATGGTCAGGAGTTTTGTGAGCTTAGTGTTTGGTTAAAACCTGTTCGTACTGTAATATCTATGAAGACTTTTACTCAATTCTAACTCGATTTTAATTTTCTTGGATCTTCCTCGTTTTTTTTCAGTTGCAAGCCCTATGTCTTGCGTAACTTCCATTTTTAAACAATGTTATTTCAAAAATTACAATCCGAGCCCATTCCAACTTGGCAGACGAAGGGGCAGACGACGTTTATTTGACCCGGATATACATACAACGCCATAACAAAAATAAGACCCGCCTCTTCTTTCATACCCCTCCGTCACGGGTAAGGGGGTCGTGGACTTGGACGCGCACCCGAATAACCCTGTTACCCATTCCGTCTTAAAAAGGTCTATCTATCCCTGGTATAATAAAACTGAGAATTAGCAACTTCAAGAAGTTTTGGTTTACAAAAAAAGCAACAATTTAAAAATCTCATAATTGATTTTGTTGTACATCCAATCTAACCAAAAGATTCAATAAAAAAATTAATATCCCCTGAAACATTTACGTTGATTTAAGTGTGAAACCATTCTCTATCCTAAAATATTTATGATTGGAACCTAAAATATTAACGATAAATTTTGATAACGGTAATAAAAGCGCCATCTAGTACACATACAGGTTGAAAATATTTTCTCTATGAAACTGGATATTTCTCCACATAAAACTCTACACGCACGGGCCTAGATAGATTCCGGAGACTCCGATTTACAGAAGATTAATTTTTTTGCTCAAAATCCAAGATACTAAAGATAACCTCTCTATTTATTAGCTCAAGCTCAAAAACTCGCGATTTCAGACCAGTTAGTAAATACCTCGGCATGTTATTGTAAATATAATTATTTTTTACAGTTCAAATATTGAGATAAACCTGTTAGATGAATATGATAAAGAGTTTGAGACCATCGCGAAAAACGTATGTAGGAACATTATTTCAAGAAAATGTTTGAAGCTTATCTTAAATTTGAAATAATTTCTTTTAAAATTTAGAAATCTCATGTTTCTTTGGCGTTGTTCGGACGTGCCGCATATGAGGAGAGAGAGGGCCGAAACATGGTGGAATTCTCACACGCTATAACACAAACCTTTGCTTACCTATTTTCTGGAAAACCAATATTTGTCCGTAGACAAATGACCACACTATTAGATATTTTTCCAGGCAACGTAAGCGAACTAACCTCCACGACATAAAGTACTGCAAAATACTAGCATCAAGAGGTGATATCTAGTTTATTAGGGAGAAGGTATAAGTTGCGGCAGATGCCTAAAGCTAGATTCCCACTCGACGGAAAACACGACGAAAAGCCGGCAGAAAGGGGCTCGACCGAAAAATCTTTACGCCGAGCCCGGCGGAATTACCGTTCGGCCGGGCGTATGTTGTGTTCTATTTTTTCGGTCGTGTTCGGCGTTACGCCGGTGTCTCAGCCAATGAAATTATTATACTGGCTACGTCATAAATTTCAAGAGCGCACGCATACGCTAGATCGATTGATAGCCGCCATTTTTTTGTAGTTGACCAAGGCTTATCGGAAACATACCACCAAGAAAGAAAAATGAAACTAATGGAAGTAAAAAGAGATTAGATAAATAAGGAAGATTTCCCCGGGCCGTCAAATCCGAAAGGCGAAAGCTCGCGCAGCTAAAATTCCTCTAGTAGTAAACAATTGACGCAATCTTCTAAGGAGCTATTAGTAAAATAATATAATACGAACCAAATTGGTTTCACTTAGACCACAAAAATTATACTTACCTTGAAAAATTCATATTTAAATCTAAGTAGGAAATTCAGTTAAGCAAAGGCTTCATTCGAATCGCCGATTCGCCGTGAAAGCGAGCGTTGCCTACGTTAATCAAGGTCTGTGCGCGGTGGCTTCGAAGGGGGCGACTTTTAAGAAACGAGACTTTTTATTTTCTCCCTATTTTACGGCGACATTTCATTGATAGTTGGACCGAAACGCGCGCGAAAAAAGCGGGAGGAAATGAACATTTCATATTGCCAAAAAAAAATAAAAATCGGCACCGCGCACAGCCCTTGATTAACGTAGGCAACGTAGCGAGAAACCCGCACGACGTGAGCCTCGAACGAGGGATCAGGCACTGGCGTAATACGCTTCCCATCGTATACCCTCAGAAAGACTTTATTACAGAGTGGCTTTCCCCTCTTCAACGAGAAGCGCACGCCGTCCGAGGGATAAGGCACTGGTGTATTCTCCCGGTATTACCTCTTTGGAGTTTAAATGCCGTAACTTCGGGAGATACGCCTACAATCCGATCTAATATTGAAATAAAAACTGTAAAAAGTAATCCCGAGTGTATTTCCACGATATACGGCGTAGTACGCATCCCATCGTACGCCTCAGAAAGACTATTACAGAGTGGCTTTTCTCTCGTCAAATTTCCTGTATGGACTAACATTTTTGCAAACGCCATCTAGATGTCGTGTGCAAAAATTAAAAATAAATAAAATAAAATTTTCAATTTGAAACAACTTGTAAGGTTATTGTATTTTAGTTTTAAGCCACTTATTAAACGTTGGCTTTGAAAAGTCATTTTTATTCAAAAAATAAGATAAATTATTAATCCTAGCTATCATGGTTCCTAAAAACCTTAAAATTTTATGGATAAATTTAAATTCTTGAAACTATTGTCTTTAAATTTAGATTTGGATGTTTATAAGCTTTTCGTACATGCTCTCGCCACTTCTCATAATATCAATTAAAAGGAAGTTTCCATCCTGGCAATATTACGTTCGAGGTATATTTTACTTCTTGGCAAAAACTATTGGAAAAAGTAAGTTAGATTTGAATTTCTAACGCATGGTACAGGACAATCTAGAATTGAAATGAAAGTCCTATATTAAAAAGAACTTCAAGTGCTATTGTAGTCTCAAATTGTGTAACAGCATAACAGTTACAATTAGTTCAAGGTGACAAAGTGGATATGTATTAATGTGTGGACATTTATTTCTTTTAAAGCTTTAACTCTAGAAAGTGTGAAGTACAAAATTGGCTTTTTGATGTTCTTTTTCGATATGCCATTTTTGGTTTTGATCAACTTATTCTCTGGAGCAATTTTGGCCCAACTGACTTTACCAGAGAAACCGGTGTATTTTGAAACGTTGCACGACATCGTTAACCATCGTTCCATTGAATTTTACTATGGAACAACACGTCTATTGATTTATTCACAGGTTTGACATTTTAAGCAAATTAACTAAACCATGACAGAATAGTTCCGGACTTCCGGTAGCATAACCTCACACCTTAAAAAACGGCTTTTTTCCAAATATAAAAGAAACAATATTAAATAAAATAAATCATCTCTTATTACAAAATAATTTGTATTTAATTGATCTTAAAAACAAGGACTATTGGGCCATCCGCCATTGGTTTAGTGGCGTCTGCTAAATCGAACCTCTTACACGCTGTGAGAATTCAACCAATCCCGTAGGGGTAAGGGATTTGGTTTAGCAGACGCCACTAAACCAATAGCGGTTGGCGCGGTAGTCCTCGTTTTTAAGACTAATTAAATGCTAATTATTATGTAATAAGAGATCGCTAATTATTTTTTACTTAGCAAAAGGCCATTTTTTCAAGGTGTAGTGTTATTTTACCTTCATTTAGATTAACATATCAAAAATAATAGCAGAAATATATTACCTTACACGAAGTTCACTTCAATAATGGTTAGTACCGTGGACATCATCTATGAAGAAAAAACCCGAAAAAAAAACTTTGCAAGAGTGAAGAGGCGTGAATTTTTCCCCCTCCCGACGCGCGCTAGTCGCGAAGAGAAAAAATTTTTCTCTCGAGAGAGAACTGTGATAAATGGCCACTGCCAAGATAATCTGACGTTTCCTAGAAACGGCGGAATTCAACTGTATTTCGCGCAAGTGAGAAGCCGCTGCATAAGATACAACCATGATAAGATTGTAAGAAAAGCACATTTTTCTCACTACGCGACGCTAGTGTTTTTATTTTCACCTCTCTGCCTCGCTGTTCGGGAGGAACGGTACCGTTTCTAGCCTGTAAAAATACTTCATAGATGATGGTCGGCGCGAGGTAGGGAGAAGTGAACTTCGTGTAAAGTAATATATTTCTGATAATAGGTATGAAAACGCCACACTCTCTTCACTCCAGAATTTTACAAGGAAACCGATTGAAAATTAAAAGAATTAGAAGTTAGATATTCGTGTTTAACATGAAATATCGTATGACATTAATTAATGATTTTGTGCCACTAGCCATATCATAAGATATGTTCCTTAAATGTGAAACTTCCTATACTTTGTAATGCTAGAGACTTACTGAGAGCTGGTTCAAGAACGAAGCGAGAATTGCATACACTCGGTTTTGCAGTCCATCTTCCTATTTAGTCTGTACTAAGTCTTTGACGGCGCCTCACCAGGCGTCACTTTACGAGATTCTATGACCTACGTCACTTCACGACAAGCTCTCAGTAACCAGTGATAAACTTATGGAACATATCTTATGAACTTATGGTCATATCACATAGAGACGAATCAGTTCGAATTCCATTTGTCTCCTTTCAAGCAATCGAGTCTATTTCGAGAAAAGAGCGTCAAAGCCAGGTTGTTTAACATATTAGAAGAGATGAAGTTGACCAATCACATTGACTACGTCTATTCTGTTTTGGATAAAGTGAAAGCGGGCACAGGCGTGGATATGGCTATTGTGGCAGCATTTATAAATTTGTTAGATGAATGCGATAACTTTAAGGACTTTGTTTATCGTTCCAAGTCGCATTTTGCCATTTCTCCGCTAACAATGATCGTCGGTAAGGCAACTGATCCCCATGTGAAGGATATTTTTCACAGAACGTAAGTTGTCTCGACATTTGCATCATTTAATGGTAAAGTGTTTGAAATAGAGTAACTTAAAAAGAATTGCGGAAAATTTCATTTTTCAAGCTTAAGCGAGTCTTTTTTTGTGTATATTATTATCATCAGAAGTCCACTAAATTAGCCTAGGCGAATTTAATGGACTTCTGTTATCATTGATATTAGATGCTTTAAGGGGCATGAGCAGCTAGAGCCTTTTCACGTACATTTCGACGCGCCTGCGGCAGACGGTTGTATTAACGAGAGTCTAAAACGCGCACCGTCTTATTTTTCCACTTTCAAGGACAAATTGAAGTTGTATTCCGAGTAATTCTTCCCCCATTTTTAGCGTCCCACCGGACCTAAGCCGTTATACAGTTAGCGCGCCTATCAGTCTGGGAAATAGCACACTTCTTCTGGTCCAAAACCAGTTTATTAATTGCTTGGACTAGTTTTTTTAATTCAAAAAGTGGGGGTTACAGGTCCTCGAGACCAGTTTGTTAATTGCAAATCTATAGGAGAGCAAAGGTGGGGACCAGTTTATTATTTAGGACACTAGGGTTGGGGTCACTGGTCCCAAGGATAGTTTAAAAATTATCCTTATTTCCCAGACTGGCGCCTATCTCTCTCAGATTTCGCATCCTCCCTCCATCATCCTTGATTTGGCCTTACTGCGCATGACACGCCGATGACGCTTCCACAATTTCCCTCTCTCTTCGAATCCCTCTTAGAACATCTAATATCCCTGTTATTACATATTTTATACTCGACCAAACTACATCTAAATTCTACATATCCTTGCAGGTGTCTGTACATGTTTGAAGGTTACGTAGTCGAGCAGCGTAAGGAATTGCAAGACTTTAAAGATGAAAAATGTTTCAAGCCCACTTTAACGAATACGGAGCCTTTAAAGCCTCTAAACTTGAAAAATATTTCATTTCCACTTCTCATCTTAGCTACAGGATACGTTTTATCTATCTTGTGTTTCGTGCACGATTGTGTCGAAAATTGTATCGCAGGAAAATTGTAACAGCAGAAGGGTATAATAGAAGAAGGATGACACTCTGTATCCTCTTAATACTCATGGTTATGTAAGGTCATTCTTCCCAGGCTCACGCATATTTGTTTGCTTTCCCGCTCATGAAACTTCAGATGGACATCGCACCGTGCTAGGGTGAATTCAATAACTGTTTGGTACTAAATCCTCAGATATCAACCCACAAACCCCGTCTTGACGTGAGACGAAAATCCAGAAGCTTGTCTTTGTCAAATAGTTAAGCGCTAATAGAGTAATGATTTATCGCGTATGTGATTCGGTTTAGTAACCTTGCTCCAAATGCTCCGATGTTGGGAAGAATGACGTTACACAAGTCACAATTACCCCGCTTTGTGGAACACTTCTTTCGAGGATAAGTGTTATATACTTCTGGAAACAGTAAAGTGACCCTATACAGAACATAAGCTTTAATGTACCAAGTTAAAGGTATGATAGAAATGGAAATAATTAATGTTAATGCATGTATATCAGAAAATAAATAAAGTTAATGTGCTTTAGTTAGAAAATGGATGATGTGTAAGCTAGATCCCCACTTGACCGAAAACACGACGGAAACCCGGCAGAAAGGTTTTCGACCGAAAAATCTTTACGCCGAGCCTGACGGAATTTCCGTTCTGTCGGGCGTAAGTTGTGTTCTATTTTTTCGGTCGTCTGCGGCGTTACGCCGACGTCTCAGCCAATGAAATTACCCCACTGACAACGTCATAAATTTCAAGAGCGCACCCACACGCGAGATCGATAGCTAGCCGCCATTTTTTGTGGTTGACCAAGGCTTATCGGAAACATACCACCAAGAAAGAGAAATTAAACTAACGGAAGTAAAAAGAGATAAGATGTTAATAAGGAAGACTTTACTGAGGTTAGAAAATATCCCTTCTTGTACGATCTAAGCGACAAGGGGACAAAGATACCAATTCAGAGTGTGAAATAGATGTTGTGGAAAGCACTCAAATCTGTCACGTGACCCAAAAATATCTACCGTCAAACTGAAAATTCAGTTGTAGTGTGAATGGTCTACCGCCGGACGCCGGCGTAAGTTAAATTTTCTACCGTCGGCTGTGTTTTTTCGGTCAAGTGGGAATCTAGTTTAAGTCAGTAAATAATCAATGTTAATGCTCTTAAGTCAGTAAATAATTAATGTTAATGCACTTAAGGCAGTAAATAATCAATGTTAATGCACTTAGGGCAGTAAATAATCAATGTTAATGCACTTAGGGCAGTAAATAATCAATGTTAATGCACTTAGGGCAGTAAATAATCAATGTTAATGCACATAAGTTAGAAACTAACTAAATTTAATGAACGTAAGATTTAATTCCAAAAATCCACAGAACTTGCATGTTAAATCGTATTATATCCACAACTTTTTTATAAATAATCGGTTATCTACTAATTTGTGGATAATGGATATAAAATGCCGAGCTCTAATTCCAATAGTATTATACTTATAATGCACAAATCAGGGTTGTTGATTTTTTTGATTTCTTCAAAAAAATCAAAAAAATCGATTTTTTTGATTTAAATCGGATTTTTTTGATTTTAATTGATTTATATGATTTTTTTGATTTTTATTGAACTAATAGATAGTAAATTACCAACATGAAAACTTTTGAGTCAAAATTAACCAAAAGCAAAATAATCATGACATTTAAGCAGCTATTGGATATTATTACAATTCAAATGCTTGTATAAAAAGACTAGCTTGACCGCTATTTCATTTCCTAGCCTTTTCAGCAAGACAAACTGGAGTTCTGGGAAAAACTTACATTGAAATATACCAAAACCATGGTTATTTGTAATTTTAGGTCTTTTCTAGTTAAGTTTCTTCTCGGGTTTCTTAAACTACTTCTTGGAATCTTAGAAAACATTTTTTAAAAATAAAAATATATTCTTGATTTTAATCAAATGATTTTTTTGAAAAAATCTCTTGATTTAAATCACGATTTAAATCAGTGATTTAAATCAAACTGATTTAAATCAAACAACCCTGGCACAAATTCAAATCCACATTATAACTCTTGGTTCAACACCGAAACAGTGATTTAAATTTGCTTGAACTTTACTCGAGAACTATTTTATAATCAGTGAACAAAAATTATAGACTTTTCTTTTAGACAAATTATCCATAAATAATATATCTAAAAATCCAAATGCGCTGCACATGTGTAAATATATTCACAACTTTTATATTCATATCCGCAACTTACGTATTCGTATAAATATATCCGCAACTTACATATTCGTATAAATGAATACACAACTTTCGTATAAATATAGGAAAATTTGCACAAAATATACGTCTAAATATGTTCCGAAATTACATATAAACGTGTAAAAATCTCCACAACTTACATATTCATGTATATATATTCACAACTTAAATATAAGTATAAATATATTCACAACTTACTTATACCAAAAGTGGATGAGAGGAAAAGTATGAAAATGGCTAAAAGTCGCGAGTCATCAGAGTTTCGCCGTAGTTGACCGTTTTATTGGCGTAGCAATACTGGGCCTGTTCACTCCCTTAAAATAGGTCTTGTGTTATTTCGCGGTTACGCGGTTACCATCGTCTGCTATTTTGTATGCTAGAACTTCCTCGATTTGTGTTTGTAGTCAGGACAGAGTAACTGGTAATGTTTTAAAAGGTATTTGAAGGTATAATATGGATTTAAGTAAGGTTATCGAATCAATAGAAGAGCACATAAAACTAGATACGTTTAAAACAAATTTCGGTAATTTAGCTATAGCGCGAGCAGCTTGCGCCGTGATGCGCGTGATTGAGTGGGCTATGGTTAAACCAAGGAGCATAAATGTCTGAACTACTTTCAGTCGCGAGTTTGCAAGTCCATCAGTCACTAGTAGACTAATAGTTATTGGCGAAACTTTGATGTCCGCGTTTGTCATACTTTCCCTCTCATCCACATTTGCTTATACGTATCCGTAACTTTTATATGTATACGTATAAATATATCCATAACTTAGAAATAAGTATAATATAACCACAACTTACATGTATGAATAAATATATTCACAACTTGCATATTCGTATAAATATAGGAAAATAGAGTGCTGTCAGTTTTGACGTCAGATCCAAGGTTAAACGTCACGAGTCAGCCTTTAGCAATGGGCGGCCATGACAGTTACCGTTTTTTCTTTATGGGAAAACAGCATGGGTGACGTCACACCGGCGCTTCTGACAGCACTCTATATACACAAATTGTATATACGTCAAAATATATGTACAAACAACATATAAGTTTTAATTGATTTTTATTTCGAGCTTGTAATTTGAACCTTAATTTTGGTATGGATTTGCAACTCATTTGATTTTTTTTTTTTTTTGTATTCCTTAATGTATTATATAAAAAAGACTTGGCTTGCCCAAGCCTTAAAAACAAAACGATAAGAGTTTTTCCAGTTGACTAAAGACCGGATATTAATTTTTTTTCTACTGAATTTTAAAGACAATCCGTATTTTACTACTCTTTAGAATTTAATTCAATCTCCTGATTTTACTGCTAATGGATTTATTTCCTATAAATTAATTGAAATAAAAAATTACTTATCTCAGATTTTTCCACAACAATTCCATTTTCCTGAAACATTTTATCATGCATTTATTATTTGAGGGATATCGTGTAAATTTAATCAAATTGAAACTTTCATTTATAATTTCCGAAAATTTTCCTTATACCCCAATTATACCTCTAAAGGCCTTCTCAAACGAAACAAATTTCGACTCAATTAGATGGGTCAAAACGTTGAGTCAGGTCTAAAGCTGACCGAACACGTATCAACCATTTTGGCCAATGTCAATAACATCGGTAGTTGACGTTGATATCAAGCGTGAACACGCTGTCCTCAATCTCATCAATATTGAAGCTGCTTGTTGAGATGACCATACGATAATATTCATCTTTATATGTCATGCATACTAGTTTAATCATTTGTGGTATCTGTATACGGCTGACCCTTGGCATCTAGCCCTAGCAATGGAACTAAGTTTCTTAAAGTAGTCTGTTTTAAAACTATTAAAATGACCTTCAGACTTTCGATCCCAAAGTGACCTGTAATCTAAATATTAATGCATATGCAATGAAAAAAGTATAGCTTATAATATTTTATAGAGCACAAGATCTAACGCGAGGCAAACAAAAACATGAGAACAGTCCTTTTTATGTTACTATCTAATAGCCAGGGCTTGCTTGCATCCAACACGCGCTATATTTCCTATCTACACAATATTTATGAACATAGGTGCTTACCTCTATAAAATTCTACAATTATCTTCTCGTGCTCCTTCTTCCACTCATTCCCGGTTTTATCTTCTTTATTTTTCCCCATGTTTTAGGCAAATATCGAACAAAACTACGCAAAAAGAGTTCGCCATATTGCTCCCTCAGCATCTAGGCAAGTGATTAGACATTTCTTAATTGGCTAGTTGTCTCATCAATCGAAGTTCATGTCGACTATCAATATTGATCCTTTAATTAGTTGATATCAACTAATATCAGCGAAAAAACCGTCAATTTTGGCAAACATTGATACGTGTTCGGTCAGCTTAAAGTTTCGTAAAGAGACATTGGCGGTGGGTAAAAATAATTTGAAACACGCCAAGAAACAAAGAATCTACATGGAGTGGAACTGGACAGGTAATTTTTGTTTTCGTGTGATTGCCTTATTTTTCTTTAATTATAATTCTAGTTAAATCGATCTCACCAAAAACATCTCTGTAAAAATATGCCAAGTTGTTTGACCGTAAAAAGAAGTGAGATCTAAAATACGGCCAAGTTATTATCTCCAGGTGAACCAACATTTTATTCGACTTAAAACTTCTCAAGTATGTTTTTCTGACTTGGCCATTTGCATATCAAGGATTCGTTTAATTCCAGATATGGATCGAAATTAAAATATTAAATCAAATTGGTTAAATATTCTTGATAAGCCTTTGTGGTTAAACTTGTAATTTCCGTTATTAACCTTCACGGGTGCAAAGAAGAAGGATGCAAGTTTGGAATGCTAATGGCCAAGTCAGAAAAATATTCTTGAGAAGTTTTAACTTAAGTCGAATAAAATGTTGGTTCACCTGGAGATAATAACTTGGCCGTATTTTAGATCTCACTTCTTTTTACGGCCAAACAACTTGGCATATTTTTACAGAGATGTTTTTGGTGAGATTTCACTCCTTTTTGTACGTGCATGTTCTTGTAGATTTATAGAAGTAGGATTATGAAGTGAAATAAAAATTTGTACTTTTAGATTTTTATTTGTTCTTTCCAAGAGTTTTACTTGGCTTTGCCTTTTTCAACTTTTTTGCATTCAACTTTCTTTTTTTTTCTCAGGCTGTGATAATTGTTAACCGTATTTCTATTCGAAGAACACAATATTGTGGCAAGTAACACTTTTAATCAACAGAATAGATTTAAGAAAAACTAAATGAATCAAAACACGCTTAGAACCATTTCAGACGAAATGAAAAGGAAATGAGTAAAAAATTTAATTACTAAAACATTATGTAAAAAACATAAATTTTGCAATAATACGAAAGAATCATATTAGTAAAAAATATTAATATTAAAAGACGAAAAAATTAAATTATAATGTCCTATTACGAGGGGATATAAATTATAAAACCCCCATTTCAGGGACTAACAGGGGAAAATTCCCGCTTTTGGGACTTTTTCCTTTCTTTGTATTCTAAGTCCTACTTGTATGCCAAATTTTATCATTCCCGCAACACCGGAAGTGCCCTAGAGGTTTAGATGATGACTCTAATTCTAAACCCCCATTTCAGGGGCTAAAAGGGGAAAACTCCCCCATTTCAGGGGCTAAAAGGGGAAAACTCCCCCATTTCAGGGGCTAAAAGGGGAAAACTCCCCCATTTCAGGGGCTAAAAGGGGAAAACTCCCGCTTTTGGGACTTTTCCCTTTGCTTGTATGCTTAGTGGTACAAGTATGCCAAATTTCATCATTCTAGCACCACCGGAAATGCCCTAGAGGTTTAGATGATGACTCTAATTTTAAACCCCCATTTCAGGGGCTAAAAGGGGGAAACTCCCGCATTTGGGACTTTTCCCTTTGCTTGTATGCTAAGTGGTACAAGTATGCCAAATTTCATCATTCTAGCACCACCGGAAATGCCCTAGAGGTTTAGATGATGACTCTAATTTTAAACCCCCATTTCAGGGGCTAAAAGGGGGAAACTCCCGCTTTTGGGACTTTTCCCTTTGCTTGTATGCTTAGTGGTACAAGTATGCCAAATTTCATCATTCTAGCACAACCGGAAATGCCCTAGAGGTTTTGATGATGTGTCAGTCAGTCAGTCAGTCAGTCAGTCTCATAATGTGTCATTTTCACATAGGATTATCACAGAAACCAAATGAGTTAGAAAGCTGGAAGTTGGAGGACTTCCTAGGATTAACACTGTGCCCTTGAGGTGCAAATATGAGTGGTGTACTATTCCCCAGTACCGAGTTAAGAGGGGGTCAAAATGAGGCTGAAATGTTTCGGGTAAAGGATTGCTGGTAGTGCACGACAACTTGGCGGGTGCACTGCCGTGCACCCAGATTTAAATTCAATCTAATTTTTTAACTATTTTTTTGTAGAAAAGTTATTTCTAAAATCATTTTAAACATCGCTATTGTTGAAGCTTGACTTCTAGTGTACGCTAAGACAATTAAACACACATGGACTGGAGACAGGGCACGTGGTTCTTTTAGGGCAGCGCTTCTCTAGCGCCACGCCATGACCAATGTTGAAACCTCTTCGACTCAAAGCATAGCCATAAGATAAGGCTAATGAGTCGAATTAAGTTTCGGGACTCTCCCACTACGGGCGACGACAGGCGATGCCTTTAGAAGAACGGGGGTTTTACCTTATAATTTTTGCAGTCCATGTGTTTAATGGTCTTAGGTGCACGTCTATTTCACGAATTTTGAAAATTTAAAGAATACTAATTACCCAACGTATTAATTTTCTCAATATATCTTTATTATTTAACTGAAATACTTAAATATAATTAACAGCATATTTTATTATAATATCAATCAAATACATTATTTTTTCTTTCCGCCTTTTCTTTGCGCAGCCATTTCCTCTAATTTCTTATCCAACTTCCTTTGAACATGAATTCTTTTAACCGCGTCCAATTTCTTGGTACTTTCTTTATGGCAACTTGCAATTTCTTTCCTTATGTTGCTTCTCGCTTGCGCTTTAGCTTCATTTCCACAGCCGTGTATTTCAGCCATATGATGCGATAGGCAAAATTGCTCTTTGCAAAAATTGCATATTTGCCCTAGTAATTTCACGCTTGTCTTGCATTTTGAAAAAGCGCAGACATCTTTGGATTTTGCAATATTTTCCAAAATCATTTCTTCGGAAATTTTATTATCGTTCAAAATATTTTGGGTTTTGTTCTTCGCCACTTTCTTGCCTAATTTTTGACAGTGGTTAATGTGAAGTGTGTAATTGTTTTCAGGAACGATTTTTGAACAGTTTGGACAACATTTATCAAGGTTGATCTTAGTGGGTTCAGCTCTGGGTTTCGTTGTTGCAAAAGAAGCGGATTTTTGGCTTTGTTGTTTTTCGAAAGATCCATCAATTCCACTTTCAATTGATTTCGCCACTGTGGGTTTATTCAATAATTCTGCATCATTTTCCGCAGAGATTTTATTAAATAATTCTGCAGCATTTTCCGCAGGGATTTTATTCAATAATTCTGCAGCATTTTCCGCAGAGATTTTATTCAATAATTCTGCTCCATTTTCCGCGGAGATTTTATTCAATAATTCTGCATCATTTTCCGAAGAGATTTTATTCAATAATTCTGCAGCATTTTCCGCAGGGATTTTAATCAATAATTCTGCATCATTTTCCGCAGAGATTTTATTCAATAATTCTGCACTATTTTCCGCAGAGATTTTATTCAATAATTCTGCATCATTTTCCGCAGAGATTTTATTCAATAATTCTGCATCATTTTCCGCGGAGACTTTATTCAATAATTCTGCAGCATTTTCCGCTGGGATTTTATTCAATAATTCTGCAACATTTTCCGCGGAGATTTTATTCAATAATTCTGCAGCATTTTCCGCAGAGATTTTATTCAATAATTCTGCAGCATTTTCCGCAGAGATTTTATTCAATAATTCTGCAGCATTTTCCGCGGGGATTTTATTCAATAATTCTGCATCATTCTCCGCAGGGATTTTATTCAATAATTCTGCAGCATTTTCCGCAGAGATTTTATTCAATAATTCTGCAGCATTTTCCGCAGGGATTTTATTCAATAATTCTGCATCATTTTCCGCAGAGATTTTATTCAATAATTCTGCACCATTTTCCGCAGAGATTTTAATCACTTCTTTGTCACAGGTTTTAATCGACTTTTCAACAGTTTCATTAGCATTAATTTCAATTAGGTTTTGCGAAGAACCTTGTGAAGAAATTGCAGGTTCCTCAACGGACATAAAATCTTTTGAACTCCCTTCATATTTTTGGGGTTTAATTACCACCTTATTCTTATAAACGATGATTTGTCGATTCTCAGCATCTCCTTCGCTGACGTGAATTAATTTGAATTTTTCCGCGATTTCATGCACTAACATACGATCAAATGACGATAAACGCGACGGAAATTCTAATTTTGATTGGGTCTTGTCGATAACGAATTCTGAAATAGTTTTTTCATACTCGGATCTCCGTTGTTCATCGAATTTAACTTGTTCTTCGGATGATAACTTTTTACTCGATTTTTTAAGGCAATTGCCAGAATTAGGCCTAGAATCATCTACCGTCTTAACCAATGCACCTTTGTTAGGCTTATTTTTCGAGGCAGGTTTCTTATCTTTGTTCTTTAATCTATCGGGCCTAGAAACTTCATTTTCAAGGGAATCAAGTGCATTTCGAAATTCATTAGCGGATCGAACTTCCCCGTGTACATTCAAATAATCGACAAGGTTTTTAAGAAAAGGGTGTCGCGAAACGGTAATTGAATCACATATGACAGCCAAGTGACGTTTAGCTCGTGTAATGGCCACATTGATCCGGCGATCTTCCGACAGAAACCCGACTTCTCCTCTATCGTTCGACCGTACAAGGCTTAAGATAACGACTTCTTTTTCGCGGCCCTGGAACCCGTCTACCGATTTTATTTCAAGCCTGGGGTATTTATGAAGCAATCTAATTCGGATTAGTTCCACCTGTAAATTGTAGGGCGCGATTATAGCGATATCTTCAGGGTCAATACCGCTATTTATCAAATTATCCACGTGAATCGATACTAAATCAGCTTCCCCTTCGTTACCTGAAAGTTTAAATTGATAATCAACACGTGGAAGTTTTCACACCATCATTTGAAATTACACGATTTTTCCCTGAACATTTTAGAAATCTCCGAGATTTTAGGATCGTTTAATAAACTCTGAGATTTTAGGATCGTTTTATAAACTCTATGAGATTTTAGGATCGTTTTATAAACTCTATGAGATTTTTGGATCGTTTTATAAACTCTATGAGATTTAAGGATCGTTTTATAAACTCTATGAGATTTTAGGATCGTTTTATAAACTATGAGATTTTAGGATCGTTTTATAAACTCTATGAGATTTTAGGATCGTTTTATAAACTCCATGAGATTTTAGGATCGTTTTATAAACTCCATGAGATTTTAGGATCGTTTTATAAACTCCATGAGATTTTAGGATCGTTTTATAAACTCCATGAGATTTTAGGATCGTTCTATAAACTCTATGAGATTTTAGGATCGTTTTATAATAAACTCTATGAGATTTTAGGCTCGTTTTATAAACTCTCCGAGATTTTAGGCTCGTTTTATAAACTCTCAGAGATTTTAGAATCGTTTTATAAACTCTCTGGGATATCAGGGACATTATAAACTATGAGATTTTAGTATCGTTTTATAAACTCTCTGAGATATCAGGGACATTATAAACTATGAGATTTTAGTATCGTTTTATAAACTCTCTGAGATATCAGGGACATTATAAACTATGAGATTTTAGTATCGTTT
Organism: Phalangium opilio; assembly: GCF_054372755.1. Taxonomy (NCBI): domain Eukaryota; kingdom Metazoa; phylum Arthropoda; class Arachnida; order Opiliones; family Phalangiidae; genus Phalangium; species Phalangium opilio. Next base: position 852,528 of record NW_028324243.1, read on the forward strand.
TATAAACTCTCTGAGATATCAGGGACATTATAAACTATGAGATTTTAGTATCGTTTCATAAACTCTCTGAGATATCAGGGACATTATAAACTATGAGATTTTAGTATCGTTTCATAAACTCTCTGAGATATCAGGGACATTATAAACTATGAGATTTTAGTATCGTTTCATAAACTCTCTGAGATATCAGGGACATTATAAACTATGAGATTTTAGTATCGTTTCATAAACTCTCTGAGATATCAGGGACATTATAAACTATGAGATTTTAGTATCGTTTCATAAACTCTCTGAGATATCAGGGACATTATAAACTATGAGATTTTAGTATCGTTTTATAAACTCTCTGAGATATCAGGGACATTATAAACTAAGAGATTTTAGTATCGTTTTATAAACTCTCTGAGATATCAGGGACATTATAAACTAAGAGATTTTAGTATCGTTTTATAAACTCTCTGAGATATCAGGGACATTATAAACTATGAGATTTTAGTATCGTTTTATAAACTCTCTGAGATATCAGGGACATTATAAACTAAGAGATTTTAGTATCGTTTTATAAACTCTCTGAGATATCAGGGACATTATAAACTAAGAGATTTTAGTATCGTTTTATAAACTCTCTGAGATATCAGGGACATTATAAACTATGAGATTTTAGTATCGTTTTATAAACTCTCTGAGATATCAGGGACATTATAAACTATGAGATTTTAGTATCGTTTCATAAACTCTCTGAGATATCAGGGACATTATAAACTATGAGATTTTAGTATCGTTTCATAAACTCTCTGAGATATCAGGGACATTATAAACTATGAGATTTTAGTATCGTTTCATAAACTCTCTGAGATATCAGGGACATTATAAACTATGAGATTTTAGTATCGTTTCATAAACTCTCTGAGATATCAGGGACATTATAAACTATGAGATTTTAGTATCGTTTCATAAACTCTCTGAGATATCAGGGACATTATAAACTATGAGATTTTAGTATCGTTTTATAAACTCTCTGAGATATCAGGGACATAATAAACTAAGAGATTTTAGTATCGTTTTACAAACTCTCTGAGATATCAGGGACATAATAAACTAAGAGATTTTAGTATCGTTTTATAAACTCTCTGAGATATCAGGGACATAATAAACTAAGAGATTTTAGTATCGTTTTATAAACTCTCTGAGATATCAGGGACATAATAAACTAAGAGATTTTAGTATCGTTTTATAAACTCTCTGAGATATCAGGGACATAATAAACTAAGAGATTTTAGTATCGTTTTATAAACTCTCTGAGATATCAGGGACATAATAAACTAAGAGATTTTAGTATCGTTTTATAAACTCTCTGAGATATCAGGGACATTATAAACTACGAGATTTTAGTATCGTTTTATAAACTCTCTGGGATATCAGGGACATTATAAACTATGAGATTTTAGTATCGTTTTATAAACTCTCTGAGATATCAGGGACATTATAAACTATGAGATTTTAGTATCGTTTTATAAACTCTCTGAGATATCAGGGACATAATAAACTAAGAGATTTTAGTATCGTTTTATAAACTCTCTGAGATATCAGGGACATAATAAACTAAGAGATTTTAGTATCGTTTTATAAACTCTCTGAGATATCAGGGACATAATAAACTAAGAGATTTTAGTATCGTTTTATAAACTCTCTGAGATATCAGGGACATTATAAACTACGAGATTTTAGTATCGTTTTATAAACTCTCTGGGATATCAGGGACATTATAAACTATGAGATTTTAGTATCGTTTTATAAACTCTCTGAGATATCAGGGACATTATAAACTATGAGATTTTAGTATCGTTTTATAAACTCTCTGAGATATCAGGGACATAATAAACTAAGAGATTTTAGTATCGTTTTATAAACTCTCTGAGATATCAGGGACATAATAAACTAAGAGATTTTAGTATCGTTTTATAAACTCTCTGAGATATCAGGGACATTATAAACTATGAGATTTTAGTATCGTTTTATAAACTCTCTGAGATATCAGGGACATAATAAACTAAGAGATTTTAGTATCGTTTTATAAACTCTCTGAGATATCAGGGACATAATAAACTAAGAGATTTTAGTATCGTTTTATAAACTCTCTGAGATATCAGGGACATAATAAACTAAGAGATTTTAGTATCGTTTTATAAACTCTCTGAGATATCAGGGACATTATAAACTACGAGATTTTAGTATCGTTTTATAAACTCTCTGGGATATCAGGGACATTATAAACTATGAGATTTTAGTATCGTTTTATTAACTCTCTGAGATATCAGGGACATTATAAACTATGAGATTTTAGTATCGTTTTATAAACTCTCTGAGATATCAGGGACATAATAAACTAAGAGATTTTAGTATCGTTTTATAAACTCTCTGAGATATCAGGGACATAATAAACTAAGAGATTTTAGTATCGTTTTATAAACTCTCTGAGATATCAGGGACATAATAAACTAAGAGATTTTAGTATCGTTTTATAAACTCTCTGAGATATCAGGGACATTATAAACTATGAGATTTTAGTATCGTTTTATAAACTCTCTGAGATATCAGGGACATAATAAACTAAGAGATTTTAGTATCGTTTTATAAACTCTCTGAGATATCAGGGACATAATAAACTAAGAGATTTTAGTATCGTTTTATAAACTCTCTGAGATATCAGGGACATAATAAACTAAGAGATTTTAGTATCGTTTTATAAACTCTCTGAGATATCAGGGACATTATAAACTACGAGATTTTAGTATCGTTTTATAAACTCTCTGGGATATCAGGGACATTATAAACTATGAGATTTTAGTATCGTTTTATAAACTCTCTGAGATATCAGGGACATTATAAACTATGAGATTTTAGTATCGTTTTATAAACTCTCTGAGATATCAGGGACATAATAAACTAAGAGATTTTAGTATCGTTTTATAAACTCTCTGAGATATCAGGGACATAATAAACTAAGAGATTTTAGTATCGTTTTATAAACTCTCTGAGATATCAGGGACATAATAAACTAAGAGATTTTAGTATCGTTTTATAAACTCTCTGAGATATCAGGGACATTATAAACTACGAGATTTTAGTATCGTTTTATAAACTCTCTGGGATATCAGGGACATTATAAACTATGAGATTTTAGTATCGTTTTATAAACTCTCTGAGATATCAGGGACATTATAAACTATGAGATTTTAGTATCGTTTTATAAACTCTCTGAGATATCAGGGACATAATAAACTAAGAGATTTTAGTATCGTTTTATAAACTCTCTGAGATATCAGGGACATAATAAACTAAGAGATTTTAGTATCGTTTTATAAACTCTCTGAGATATCAGGGACATAATAAACTAAGAGATTTTAGTATCGTTTTATAAACTCTCTGAGATATCAGGGACATAATAAACTAAGAGATTTTAGTATCGTTTTATAAACTCTCTGAGATATCAGGGACATAATAAACTAAGAGATTTTAGTATCGTTTTATAAACTCTCTGAGATATCAGGGACATTATAAACTACGAGATTTTAGTATCGTTTTATAAACTCTCTGGGATATCAGGGACATTATAAACTATGAGATTTTAGTATCGTTTTATAAACTCTCTGAGATATCAGGGACATTATAAACTACGAGATTTTAGTATCGTTTTATAAACTCTCTGAGATATCAGGGACATTATAAACTCTATGAATTGTTTGGCACATCATAAACTCCCTGACATTTTAGGCAGATAATAAACTCTGACATTTTAGATACATAAAAACTGACATTTTAGGCTTATTCATAAGCACTACTAAATGTTTGGCACATTATAAGATTAGGGGTTTTGAAGTTACACTTTTATGAGTATTTCAGAAATTAGTCTCATTTAAACGTAAAACTATAGTGAGATTTGTTTCAAGGGTTCTGGGAAGTGTGATATATATATCGAAATCATACCTTTGGAATCTTCTTCGTCTACTTCTAACTCGTTCATATGACAACCAGCGGTATCAATCAGAAACAATGGCACTGACGTGAACTCGTTATCTTGAATGTTGGGCAAATCATTCAGTAAATGAGAAGCCACTGACTCATCCGCGACCAACTTGTCATCGTATAATGTTGATGATGAGATCTTCATGATGTCATAATGCATTCGATATTGAATCTCCAATAATTTCACTACAGATGGTGTGTGCGAGACCTGCAATGTTATACGCGATAATGCATATAATAAGGCTTATCGAGTACTTCTGAAAGAACTAAGAGTATTATCATATGTTCATAAGATGTCCCATAACTTTGTCACTGGAGCTTGTCATGAAGTGAGTGAGGTAGGTCATAGATACGAGGTAAAGCGACGCCCAGGTGAGGCGCTGTCAAAGGCTTAGTACGGGCTAATGAAGGTCCTGCAAAACCGAGTGTAGTCTGCAATTCTCGCTTGTCGTTCTCGCGTTAGCTCGAGCTGTAAGTCTCTAGAATTACGAAGCATAGGTGGGGTAATAGTTGTGGAAAATATCATATACTTATGATTTAGCAAATAGGAATCATTGCATTACGTTATACACAAACCGGATATTAATACGTCGTAACCCATAAGTTTACAAGATATGTTCCTTCCATAAGTACTACCTATACTTTGTAACGCTAGAGACTTACAGCTCGAGCTAGTTCGAGAACGACAAGCGAGAATTGATTAACTACACTCGGTTAGTTTTGCAGTACATCTTACTATTTAGTCTGTACTAAGCCTTCGGCAGCGCCTCACCAGGCGCCGCTTTACGAGAATCTATGACCTACGTCACTTCATGACAAGCTCCAGTTTGTAACCAGTGACAAACTTATGGAATGAACATATCTTATGAAAAGCGTCTATAAACTAATGAAACCTTCAAGAAGTTCAAAATTATATAATTCATAGATTTGGCCGAATTGTTGAATTTACAACATCTATTTTAAGATCCTAAATCATTAAGAATAACTTATTCCCTTAATAGTCTGCTACTACGAAATTACTCGTGACGTCACACCCTCCTATCTCTTACTTCGGTTTTGGCGACCACAATAGGAACTATGGAAGTCGTTAGATTAGGCCATACAATTTAGTTTAATACCAATATTGACGTCACGTCCCCATAGCTCCTCCCTCTCAGTACCACTCTATTAATTATCTCTAAGGTAATTAAAAGTCTCAACTTACATTGTTCCTTTGCCTGATTTCATCCATTTTAACTAATCGTTCCATCAAACTGACTTCCAGGCCATTTTGGGCGGCTTCCTTTGAGAATATAGTGGGTGGCAGTTGCATGTGATCTCCGGCTAGCAGACACCTTCTTCCTTTTAAGAGTGGTATCCAACAGGCGGCCTCTAAGGCTTGCGAACACTCGTCAATAATGACCAGGTCAAAATGGTCCGTGGGTAAATGTTTCAAGGGTCCCTCGTCCGAGGCCCCAATCAGAGTTGATAGAATGACATCAGCGTTCTTTAAAACGTCACTAAGGACGTTTCTTTCACGTTCTTTTAGTTCTTTTGATAGACGTTTGCGTTCGTCGCGGGAAACGTATGATTTTGTTGTTCTATCAGATTTAGAGCCTGTCAAATATAAAGGGTCAAATCCTGAGAATATATCGGGCCATAATAGCAGCAAACATCGTACCCTACCAAGAAGTGATATCTAGTTTATTAGGGAGAAGGTGTAAGATGCCCAAGTATTCGCGCGCCATAGTCCCAGACCCCCTTTCAAGATACAAGGGGGGGGGACGTAAAAGGAGGCTGGGCTATAGAGTGCTGTCAGTTGTGACGTCAGATCCAAGGTTAAACGTCACGAGTCTGCCTTTAGCAATCGGCGGCCATGACAGTTACCGTTTTTTCTTTATGGGAAAACAGCATGGGTGACGTCACACCGGAGCTTCTGACAGCACTCTATTTCGCCTCTTCTCAGTCGGAAAATACGTAAAAGGAGGCTGGGCTATTTTGCCTGTCCTCAGTCGGAAAATATGACTGTAATTTTCGTCATTCGCGTCGCGCTGACGTGAGTTTTCAAGAACCAATGAGATGCTGGTTGTAATTTAGAGGCGGCGGGGATTAACTCCGGACAGACTACGTTTGGACTGGAGATAAAGAGCTAGAAAGCTGGCGAATTTATACATTCTCCCTAATAAACTAGATATCACTTCTTGTTAATTAGGACTTCTTATCCATGTTTTTGAAAATGGTTTGTTTGTTTGTTTGTTCAGGGTTCGAACTAAACTTTTATATTGAAAATCCCTGACTTTTCCAGCTTATCCCTGACCTAATTGTGCCAATATCCCTGACTTTTCCAGCTTATCCCTGACCTAATTGTGACAAAATCCCTGACCATTTTAAGTACTTGTTTATCAGAGCCCACTTCATAATTTCACCTGGACCATATTTAGCATTGCTCGAAGCAATGATTGTTTGATACACTAAATGAAATCCCTGACCTATGCCTGACATTTTAACAATTAAGAAACTTGAAATCTATATCTATATAAATCAAAGTCCTGATTGACTGACTGACTGACGACTGACTGATAATCAACGCCCAGCCCAAACCGCTTGCCCTAGAAGGCTGAAAATTTGCAGGAACGTTATTCATAAGTAGTAGGCGCGTACCAAGAAAGATTTCCCCCCAATCCGCCGCCATCTTAAAAAATGGCGCCCAGAAATGTAAAAAATCTTTTCTATGCAACAACGTCCGCGCGTTTCAACCAATTTCGCAAATATTTAGTACACTGGTTTCCTTTAACCTATAGACGGGCTGAATAGTCTTTCGGGTTCGATTTGTTGCCATCTTTTAAAATGGCGGCCAAAAACTTAAAAACCCTTCTTTATGGAATAATGTCCGCGTGAAAAGTAATAAAAAAATGTTCCGACGGGCTGACGGGCAACACCGAGTGCCTTCGCTCCAAAACTGGTCAAATCTGCCCATTCTTTATATCATTTTGATGGAAGTTCTTATTATACGCGAGCGACGCCGCGGGTAACAGCTAGTAAATTATAAATACAACTTTTTACAGTATTTTTCGATTCCTTTTTCAAATAATTACGCATGCGCAGGTAGAGCAAAATTCTTAAGTGTAACACGATTTAAAATATGGGGCTTTTAGTCTTAAACCATTTTCCAGGCGAAAGAAATAAGAATTCGGTGATTAATTACCAACTTAATTACCATTTTCGTAACTTACCCCAGAAAAAGAAAATAACTTACTCTGGTAACTTACCATGGTATTTTACCGATTTAGAACCCTATTGTAAGACTTACCTTGATTCGTTCTTTTGTTTTTCATTGAAAGTTGATCAATTTCCTGTCTGAGTTCCAAAATGACTTGACTTCCGTCACAGGTCGAGAGAATATAATCCAAAGAGTACTTCTGCGTCGTCTGCATGACTCTGGCAGGGTGTCCCAATCGTATCAATTTCAATCCCTTCCATCTTGACAAACGTTCCAGCAAATTATCAACGGCCATGTTGGATGGAGCGCAAACCAGCATTTTGCAGCCTTGACGCGCCAATTGAAGGATGATTTCAACCACAGTAGTCGTTTTTCCCGTTCCCGGGGGACCGTGGATGATTGACACTTCTTTCTGATTCAATGCCAACTTGAAAATAAGGATTTTAATATCATGTCAGTATTATATGAGCATTTAAAGCAACAGGCGGCTCCATTATCACTCCTAGCATTCTGGCTAATCTTCAGGACACGAATTTTATCTTGCCAAAGGCAGGAACCAATCAGACCTAATGCATCCTATGTTCCTCATCAAAATAGCCTAGTGCTGAAAAAAAACCTTTAATTGTCATAAAAAACCTGATAATTGACACAAAAATCCTATAATTGACACAAAAATCCTATAATTGACATAAAAATCCTATAATTGACATAAAAATCCTATAATCCTCACAAAAATCCTATAATTGACATAAAAATCCTATATTCCTCACAAAAATCCCATAATACAAACCAAAATCCTATATTCCTCACAAAAATCCCATAATACAAACCAAAATCCTGTATTCCTCACAAAAATCCCAAAATCCTCACAAAAACCTTATAATTGACACAAAAATCCTATAATTGACACAAAAATCCTATAATTGACACAAAAATCCTATAATTGACATAAAAATCCTGTAATTGACATAAAAATCCTGTAATCCTCACAAAAACCCTTTAATTGTCATAAAAATCCTATAATCCTCACAAAAACCCTTTAATTGTCATAAAAATCCTATAATCCTCACAAAAACCTTATAACTGACACAAAAATCCTATAATTGTCATAAAAATCCTATAATTGACATAAAAATCCTATAATTGACATAAAAATCCTATAATTGACATAAAAATCCTATAATTGACACAAATATCCTATAATTGACACAAAAATCCTATAATTGACATAAAAATCCTATAATTGACATAAATATCCTATATTCCTCACAAAAATCCTCTATTCCTCACAAAAACCCCATAATACTAACCAAAATCTAAAAATCCTCACAAAAACCCTATCATTGTCATAAAAATCAAATAATCCACACAAGCCTTACAATTGTCATAAAAATTCTACAATCCTCGCATAAATCCTATAATCCTCACAAAAATTCCATTATACTAACCAAAATCTTATAATCCTCACAAAAATTCCATAATTCTCACAAAAATTTTATCATTGTCATAGAAATCTTAAAATCCTCACACAAACCCTATAATTGTCATAAGAATTCGTCGTTTACCAGGCAAATAACAAGGTGGCTGCGATTGCCAGGCTGGGAAATAAGGATATTTTTTAAACTAGTCTTTGGGACCAGTGACCCCTCTAGTCCCCGAAATAATTAACTGGTCTCCGAACTGGTCCCAGCCTTTGTTATCCAATAGATTTGCAATTAATAAACTGGTCCCGAGGACCAGTAACCCCCACTTTTTGAATTAAAAAACTAGTCCAAGCAATTAATAAACTGGTTTTGGACCAGAGGAAGTGCACTGCTATTTCCCAGCCTGGCGATTGCGTCTTAGTAGTTTTTGCTACCGCCATCTAGCATCGAAGTAAAGCGTAAAATTTCTTTATTTTTGTCTCTTTAAACGTCGGTGTTTAAAGCCATCTAGCGTACAAAAGCAGGAAGTTCAAAACCATCCTTTGTCGCGGTGAATCCGGTGATTTGAACAACTTTTTTAATTCTCATTGGTAATTAGTAGGTTTTGAAAAATAAAAATGGCAAGTTGGGGTAGAACATGTTCCGTTCTTGGCTGTAAAAGTAGTGATAGGGATTTAAGGGAGTGGAGTTTTTGCCGGGACACATGGAAAAAACCCGGAAAAAACTAGTTTTTGCCGGGACACGTGGAAAAAACCAGTAAAAACCGGCAAAAACGGAAAAAAAACCGGCAAAAACTAAATTCATGGTTACAAAGTGGTAAACTAGCGAGTTTTAAGTGCATTTTCGTGATGTTTGTTATTGTTATGTTAGAGAAATAACAATAGTATTTTTAATTTTTAAATTTAAACCGGTTTTAACCTGGTTTAAACCGCGGAAAAATTAGTTTTTGCCACCCGGTTTTTACCAGGTTAAAACCATGGATGAAGGATGCGCGTGAGGAAATTTGTTTTCACTCTACAGGATCGGCAACTCCCTATCTCGGACGACAGAATATTCTGTATATGCTCTGTTACAACGTCGGTTGTCAGCACGCGCAAAGCTATTTCTCTATGTAACGTAGCTTTGTACGTGCTGTCAAGATACGAAAAACTTCAGGATTTTCTGGACTTAAAATATCCGCGAGTTTTTCAGCTCGAGTGCACGGACCTCTAGGCCTTAGTTTCAAATGCGTGTAGTAGGCTGTAGGCAATTTCACACGTATTGTATTTGAAACTAAGGCCTAGAGATCCGTGCACTCGAGCTAAAAAAACTGGCGGATATTTTAAATCCTGAAGATCCTGAAGTTTCTCGTCTCTTGACAGCACGTACAAAGCTACGTTGCATAGAGACCTAGCTTTGCGCGTGCTGACAACCGACGTTGTAACAGAGTGTATGCAGAACATTCTGTCGCTCGAGATAGGGAGTTGCCTATCCTGTAGAGTGAAAACAAATTTCCTCACGCGCATCCTTCATCCATGTTAAAACCGCGGTTTTTTCGACCCCTGGCAAAAACTTGCCAACCCTGTAACATATTCTCAATTTCCTCTTAGTCAATGTTAAAAACATCTGAAAGTAAAATCAATTCCGTTTAACTATGATGATAACAATAATAATAATAATAATAATCTAAGCTTTTGTCTAAGAAGGGATTTCCACACTAAGCCTGTGGCTCGTTTACAGGTGGGTCCCTTTACAATGCATAGAGGGGTGCAGGGGGCTAGCCCCTATGCCCCCACAACTAACCGACAGCGCCCTCTACTAACTATTACCGTTAACCTCAGCAAGTTTTGGTGGAAAGGAGAAACCGGGTTAGACCGCGGAGGAAAACTCCTTTTAACAAGCGGGGAGAGAACTTGCAAACTCTACGCGGAAGGATTTCTTCCCAGATTTTCACCCGGTGCCACAGTCCGGGATCCCACCCGGGATCCTCTTGCTGCGAGGCGAAAGCGCTAACCGCTACGCCACCCCAGTGTTATTGTGATAGCTAGCTATCAAATTTGAATTTCGATGCAACAACTTGTTTTCTTAGTTCATTTTCTAATTAAAAAAAAAAACTTGTTTTAACTGCACACCTTAATGGCGTCTTTTTGAGGTTGATTCAAAGCAGAGTTCGTTGGTTTGAATTTTTCATCAAAATTATAATTTATTTCCGTCGGATTTGCAATCCCAAACAAAACGTCAATCATATGAGACGCTGGTCCGCCTTTTTCCTCATATCTTGATAACGATTCTAGGGCTTTCTTCATACGACGATATGTGACATCATTTGACAGTTTCACCAAAGAATATGTCCCTGAATCGGACGACAAATTCAAAAGTTCGAACGCTTGCTCGAACGCAATGTGAATTGATGTGCTGTAGAGGAATAAATTAATAAATAATAGTTGGGAGTTAACAGCGTCAATACCGAGGGGTCCGTCATTCGAAAAAAAAACGTACGGGATTTTTAAATCCCTCGGATTTTTATGGATTTTTACGTATTTTTTTTTTATATGGATTTGTCAATTTTTTTTATAAAAATCCAAAATCCAGTAGGATTTTCAAAAAAACCCTTGTATTTTTGAATTTTTTCATGGAATTTCGTATTTTTTGTCAGAGATTTTGTATTTTTTTTCGGGATTTTGTATTTTTTTTAGGATTTTGTATTTTTTCGGGGATTTTGTATTTTTTTTTCGGGATTTTGTATTTTTTTTTCGGGGATTTTGTATTTTTTTTTTCGGGATTTTGTATTTTTTCGGGGATTTTGTATTTTTTTTCGGGATTTTGTATTTTTTCGGGGATTTTGTATTTTTTTTAGGATTTTGTATTTTTTCGGGGATTTTGTATTTTTTCGGGGATTTTGTATTTTTTCGGGATTTTGTATTTTTTCGGGGATTTTGTATTTTTTTTAGGATTTTGTATTTTTTCGGGGATTTTGTATTTTTTCGGGGATTTTGTATTTTTTTTTCGGGATTTTGTATTTTTTCGGGGATTTTGTATTTTTTTTTTCGGGATTTTGTATTTTTTCGGGGATTTTGTATTTTTTTTAGGATTTTGTATTTTTTCGGGGATTTTGTATTTATTCGGGGATTTTGTATTTTTTCGAAGATTTTGTATTTTTTTTTCGGGATTTTGTATTTTTTCGGGGATTTTGTATTTTTACGGTGATTTTGTATTTTTTCGGGGATTTTGTATTTTTTCGGGGATTTTGTATTTTTTCGGGATTTCGTAATTTGTTTTGGGATTTCGTATTTTTTTTAGGATTTTGTATTTTTTCGGGGATTTTGTATTTTTTCGGGATTTTGTAATTTGTTTTGGGATTTCGTATTTTTTTAGGATTTTGTATTTTTTCGGGGATTTTGTATTTTTTCGGGGATTTTGTATTTTTTCGGGGATTTTGTATTTTTTCGGGGATTTTGTATTTTTTCGGGGATTTTGTATTTTTTCGGGGATTTTGTATTTTTTCGGGGATTTTGTATTTTTTCGGGGATTTTGTATTTTTTCGGGGATTTTGTATTTTTTCGGGGATTTTGTATTTTTTCGGGGATTTTGTATTTTTTCGGGGATTTTGTATTTTTTCGGGGATTTTGTATTTTTTCGGGGATTTTGTATTTTTTCGGGGATTTTGTATTTTTTCGGGATTTCGAAATTTGTTTTGGGATTTCGTATTTGTTTTAGGATTTTGTATTTTTAACTGTAATTTTTATCGTCTTCCTGGATTTGTGAATTTGAACATTTTGGATTTTTTGTGGATTTTCACAAAATTTTGGATTTTTTTGTGGATTTTAAAAAAATTCGAACACACTCCCGGATTTAACATGTTATTTTGTTTTTCTAAAAAATTTTTGGTATTTTTGGATTTTTTTTTCTGGATTTTCGGTGGATTTTTGGATTTTTTACATAATTTTATATATGTTGAAACTTTTGAAAGATCTTCGGATTTTTCAAAAAATACAAAATCCTTTTTGTATTTTCACTGGAATTTTGGATTTGTTTTTGGATTTTTTCCCCGAGCGTACGGGATTTTTTGGCAATGACGGACCCCTCGGTCAATACCTACCCATATTTCTATAAAAATTGAGATATCACCTACCTTGAACAAGCTGTAACAACACCGGAAGCTAAAACTTCCCTCGAGCCTCCATCTTTTCCTCCAGCCCAAATGCCAGCGATGTCTCCGCTACTGAACTTGTTGGCTGGTAATATTATGACCCCTGCATTTCCCATCGCCCATTTCGGCTCAAATTTAACCACACAACGACCGTACAACCCAGTTTTATACGAAGCCACCTTGAGTTTCGACAAACATAAGCCTTTGCTTTGCAATGTTGATAACGAAAGTGTTTCTAAATACGTTTTTTGCTCCTCTATTTCCGCGTCTTTTTCTAGATTTATTAGTTCAAGTTGTTTAGTTACGAATTCTGATATAATTAACGGCTCCATTTTGAGTAAATAATAATTATTATTTAATTAATTGCCACAGTATTAAATAATCCAATTACTTGTTAATGAAAATGGTGAACCTTAATTTTACAACACCACATTTTGCTTTGCATAACACAAAGCAGACGACACGAAATAGTACATTTCTAAAAAAAAAGCTAGGAGTACTGATTACTGAAGATTTACGGGAGTGTAAGTCAAGAATAGAAACAAAGTTGGATGACTGTATCTCTATGATCTTGGGTACGTTCAGTAACCCTCTTTGATGGCAGCGCCATTGGCAGCGCTTACTAAGCGATGCCAGATTTTCACTACTGTACGCTTTTTCGCGTTTCCGGTTTTGACGTCATGATGCTCAGCGCTTGCTCATCAGAAAAACCAACTAATCGATATGGTTTTTTTGATGGCGTGACGTAGCGCTTGACTGTTGTAGGCGCGGGATTTAAAAATTACATTCCAATAATGCTATTCCAACAGTAATTGTATTCGTTTTCTTTACAAAACTACTTCTACCATTCAAATGGACATAATTTTGTTAAACAATTTCATTATTTGCGAGTTCATTAATAGTGGACAAGAACCATTTGCGCTTCGTAACGTTTTGAGGGCCAGTAAGACATTTCCCCAACCCCATTTTCGAAAACAGCGCTAACTTCAAAATGTGACTTTTCCGTTCAACAACCTTTTACGTCACTGTGACGTCTCGAGCCTATCAACCAAACATCAAGAAAACAGCGATTTCTTTGAGATTTTCGTTACTGAACGTACCCCTTAATTATGAATAAAGTAAATTGTCAAATCACCTAGTCACCTACGATGGTTAAAATAATATGTCTGTAAAACAAGATTAATAATAATGAAGCAGACGACGCGAAAGGTCTAGACTCTAGAGCAGGGCGGGAAATAAGCACAGGACACTGGACATTGTCGAATAAAATTTTAAAATGTCCCATAACTTTTTAAAAAATAATGGGGTCACTGGACAGTTTGACCAATAAATTTTCCCAAGTTTTAATAGCTTTACTATAGAGATGCAACACTATTTTTGCACACTCCAGTGGACAATGTCCTATAAATTTTCAAGTCAAACAGGCGGTCACTGGACACATGTCCTATAAGAAATTTTTCTTATTTCCGGCCCTGCTCAAGAGTCATAGACTCATCTGGCTAGGAAATAAGGCAGGTTTACAGGTCAAAATCCAGCTTATTAATAGCTTGGACCACTTTTTTTATTCAAAACGCGAGGGTCACTGGTCCCAATGACTAGTTTATTAATTCCTACTTTTATTGAAAATTGATATGGGGACCTCTTTAATTATTTTCATTTTAACATAAATTTCGACTCTAGGAGTCTAGTTGTGTATACAACCCTAAGCCGAGAGAGATTTTTTTAGAAGAGAGAACGACCACAAGTCCTGGGACCAGTAGAAAAATAAATAGGTGACGGGTAACTGGTCCCGGGACCAGTTTCATATTTAAGACATCAGGGGTCACTGGTCCGGAGGACTAGTTCCAAGCCTGCTGACTCATAGCCCACTCGATCACGTGCTCATCGATTTGAAAGGATGTCAAAGTTCAGTAAAATTCAACAAAGCCTAGACAAAGACAAGATTATTATTATACAAGTTGGGAAAACCAAAATATTACCTCTCCGTGTCAAGAAGATTATATAAACTTAAAGTATCCAATGAAAACGTTATTATGTTTCTGAGTTGGGGTTTCCCATTTTTGTTGTTGTTTTGAAAAATATATCGCAATGCACGGGCCTTGATAGATATAGGAGGCAATGAATGAAATATATCACAATGCACGGGCCTTGATAGATATAAGAGGCAATGAAGGAAATATATCGCATGCACGGGCCTTGGTAGATATAGGAGGCAATGATAATCTCTCTCTTTGCACCAGAGGTTTATCTTTAATATTTAAATAAATATAATTATTTTTAATTATTTTAATCTTCAATAATTAACATTAATAATAGTTAAATCGTTTAAAATAAAGTTATACCTATTATCTTCTCAAACTTTGCTAATATTGACGTTTAAAGTTAAGGGTACCCCTCTTGCCCGCTTTTTTCAAATTTGGGGTATATATACGATTCGTTTCCATTATAATAGTAAGGAAAAAGCGCAATTGCGAAAACCTTTGGTGGCGATCCCACCTTAGGGAGGCTAGACGTTTCTCGTAACCCTAGCTGATCGCCGCGTATATCCTAAAACCAAACGATGATAATGGAGTAGAAGCCAATGATACAGATTGGTGTCTATGTGGAATAGACGGAAGACCAGTGGATGGTGGTGTTAGAAGCCAGTGTAAGTGCAGACTGGTGTCAATGTGGGATTGACAAAGAGCAGAAGATGGTGGTGATTAGAAGCCAGTAAGAACAGACTGGTGTCCGTGTGGGATGGACAAAGACCAGAAGATGGTGGTGTGAGAACTCAAGTAGAGGAGCCATTTCCGTGACTGTGAAAGCAGTTCGGAAATGGCGAACACGTTTGCTCCGATACGCAAACTGCGAACGCGGTCACGTGGGTGTAACAACGGACAGACAGACAGACACACAGACAGACACACACACAGACAGACACACACACAGACACGGCCGTTACAGAACCTCTCCTGGACTACGTCACACGGAGAGGTAATAAAAACGTCTTGGTTTGGACCAAGGCCGAAAAAACAAACGATATGTGTGAGGTTTATCAATTGACTGAAGTTTCAGATATTGAAATTTTTTCTAGTTATTTTTATACACTCAATCCTTAATCAATATTTAATTCAATCAACTGATTTTACTGTTAATCGACCTAGTCCCTCTAAATTAATTGAAAAAATTACATATCTACGCTTTTTCAAGAACAATTACATTTTCCGAAAACATTTTATCATGAAATTAATTTATCATCTTGAGGATACAGTATTGAATATTTGAAATGTTCTACTGGATGTCTAAAAAAAGCAAGCGAACTTTGGCATAACTCGAATGGAAAATGTAAATATTTGATCGTGGATGCCAAACAAGGGTGTTGCGCGAATTCATACATTTAATTTCGTATATCGAAATGCTACATTTCTATTGTCGCCTCTTTGATGGTAAAGTTGCACTGGAACTTCCTTTTCCGTACTTAAGAATTTCTTGGTCATAACTCAGTCTATGGTAATATTGGCTGAGCGTGTTGCGACAGCTCAGATGACCCATACACTGAAACCACTGGTGATTATAAAATGCCATATATTGGGAAAATAGAGGAAGGGAGGGGGTGTCGGAGTTAAATGTGACCTTCTTGGCATAACTAGTAATGAATGATGTGTTTAACCATATTATTTCCGCGGGAAATGAATATAACAAGTCTGAGAAGTATTTCTGTTCATGTGATCTTTACCCTTTACCACACAGGATAAACTTTGTTGCTTTGTCTTAAGTAGACGACATTCACTCTAAACGACAGTCTTATCAACAACTTAAAACAGATTTAAACTTCTTTTGGTGCAAACTTGAAAATTTGTCAAGCCAGCAACAATTAAAACTATGTGGGTCAAGATGCTCACAAGTTAGTGAGCATCGACACGAAATCCCTTCAAAATAATTAATTTCATGATAAAATGTTTTCGGAAAATGTAATTGTTCTTGAAAAAGCGTAGATATGTAATTTTTTCAATTAATTTAGAGGGACTAGGTCGATTAACAGTAAAATCAGTTGATTGAATTAAATATTGATTAAGGATTGAGTGTATAAAAATAACTAGAAAAAATTTCAATATCTGAACTTCAGTCAATTGATAAACCTCACACATATCGTTTGTTTTTTCGGCCTTGGTCCAAACCAAGACGTTTTTATATAATATCTGTCGCTTCAGTCTTAATGTAATTAAATTTTGAGTAATTATGTTTTCTTTACCGCTTATTATTATGTCCAATTACGATGGTCAAAAAATGTACCTAGGTGGACGAGATAACCACTACACTACACATACCAGGTAATACTGAGATTCCGAAGAGATCTAGCTTATTATTATGTCGAATCACGATGGTCAAAACATGTATCTACCAGGGCTCGAACCCGGGACCTTCCGCGTGTAAAGCGGACGTGATAACCACTACACAATGAATACTTGGTTATTCTGAGTTTTCGAAGAGATCTAGCTTATTATTGTGTCCAATAACGATAGTCAAGTCATGTATCTACCAGGGCTCGAACCTGGGACCTTCCGAGTGTAAAGCGGACGTGATAACCACTACACCATAGATACTTGGTTAATCTGAGTTTTCGAAGAGCTCTAGCATTATTATTATGTCCAATCACGATGGTCGAAACAAGTACTTCTGTAATTAACTAAAATTAACATACTTAGACTTAATTTTTTCTGATTAAACTAGCCGATCGCACACCCTGAATACTTAATTGTTAAATTAAGAGTATTCCGAAAAGTAACTTCGCTGTAGTTTTTCAGTTAGAGGTGGTTAAATATCACGAAAAACCCCATGTTAATCTCCATAGGAAAATTGGAAAAAGCATGTTAATTTTGCTTTAACGTTAAAGAAGAGTATCAAGTCATATCTACAAGGGCCTACCGGCTCTGTAGAATTATTATTATTATTATTATAAAGCCATGATAAAAGATTACTAAATAAGTATTTATTTTTAGACTGTATTTTTTTAATAACAGATCTTCTTTACTATAAAATAAGTAACTTTTAACAGCGTTTTAAGGCAAAAAATAAGATAAAACTTCTTAAACTATTGTGGAATATAATAGCACTAGACAATATGTTTAATTAACAATTTTGAACATTTTTGACAAGAAATGTCATACGTCAAATATCGTAATTAACACAAAATTTTATTACATCTGGCTCATCCTTAGGCCTATTATTGGCACTCCGTATAGTGTTTATTTGTTTATTAAAAAGATAAACCTTGAAAATCCATATTAAGGGTCAGAAGTTTTAAATTTTCTTTCCAAATTAATTTTGAAAACTATAACTTTTAACATACATATAACACATATCTTTTATAAATCTACAAACGGAGCTCATTTTTCGTGAATTTGAGTCATCAAAATATTACTTACAAAACTTTATATACATAAAAAAGCACGTATAGATTTGTTTCGCTAGATTTAACTAAATTCTAATTTCTTATGATTTTATCTATTATTTATTTTGAAATGAAAACTGTGTTGACTTTGTAAAATAAACTATTTAATATCCTTGCAGTGACGCAGTTAATATAAGAAATAACAATAATTAGTTTGAACCATAAGTTCATAAGATATGTTTCATAAGTTTCTGAGAACTTGTCATGAAGTGACGTGGGTCATAGATTCTCGTAAAGTGACGCTTGGTGAGGCGCCGTCAAAGGCTTAGTACAGACTATATAGGAAGATGGACTGCAAAACAGAGTATAGTCAATTCTCGCGCCATTCTCGAATTAGCTCTCAGTAAGTCTCTAGCATCACGAAGTATAAGAAGTGTTCTAGTTATGGAACATTCTTATGAACTTATGTTTGATCATATTGATTTTGACACAAAATGCGTCCACAACGGACATGTTTTTGGGTGCGTACAATTTTTTGAAGAAGGCTATTGCTTTTAAAGAAACATTCCCTTCCGTGAAAAAATGACCTTGACACAAAAACCACGGAATTTACTTTTACGTTGTAATTTTAGGATCACTGCCTTTTAGAAGTAAAAGGTCTTCACACCAAATGCACGGAGTTATTGTTAACTTACATATACCACCTAAGACCATTAAACATAGATCGACTGGAAAGCTGGAAAGGAGATACCGCTTGTGGTCCTTCTAGGGCAGCGCCTCTCTAATGCCACCCCTCGACCAACATCGAAACTTTTTCGACTCAAACCATAACCATAACATGATCTATGGAAAAGTTTCAGGACTCTCCCCCTTGGGGCGACGACAGGCGATGCCGTCAGAAGAACAGGGGTTTTACCTTATAATTCCAGCCCATCTGTGTTTAATGGTCTTACCACAAAACGAGCATATTTTAGAGTTTGTTTTTAGTCATGAAACCAGAAGAGAAAGTCGTTGACAACTTGACACGTATTTTATCGTCGTCCGAAGTTAATTTCAATACCGGCAAAAATAGGTCCATCCGGTGTCTTTCCTGGGGCAGATGTCGTCAGAAACTTAAAAAAGGGCTGATTTTGATAGGATACTTGTGGCGATGACGTCACTGGTGACGTATAGTAATTATAAGATGGTACTTGTGTACTCGTATAATACTGAGTTTGAGCCGGAACATTATTATATGACCCTTTAGGCGAAGACGTGTAATATTGGCCGGAGGAAACAGGTGACGTATAATAATTACTTGAATACTTATAAGGCGGTACTTGAGTACTCGAATAGTAACTGGTTTGAACGTACTGAGTTTCACCAGCAGAATTTCCTAACCTATGGTTCTTTAAGTTAGCACTAGGGGGCGGTGTTGTATTACTAATTGCGTTACTTGGGTAGTAGGTTATTTGTTTTACGTATCCCGGAGATTGTCTTTGAGACATCACGGAACTGTGGCGGTACGGAACTGGAGTTGGCGGTGTGGCAAAGTAATTGTTTTGCGGTTTTGGAGTAGCGTTCTCAACGGAGACATGAATTGTCGGTAGTTTCAAGGCTGAACTTAAGGGAAGAAAGGTCTTGGATGACGTACTTTTCTTCAAGTCATCCTTGGTATGTATATATTCAACGCTTTTATCCTTATCTTCGGATTCCCTCCTTCTCAAAAACGGATTAAGCAAGTAAGCCAAGGGCCTTCTTCTCATCATGAGCAGTGCAGCCTGCGCCTCGAGTCCCTTCTTCATGACGGCTGCGTCAATAAACGGTTTACCCACCATCCCAATCAAGACTCCTCTCCTCATCATGTTCAAAGCCACCGCCTTCCGGATGACGTATCTCCCCAACAAGTAGGGTGAACCTAACCTGGTCGTGGTCGATAGTGAACCCTTGATACGTCCGACTAAACGACCCAGGACATATCCTTGGGCAAACAGAAACACGCACGCTGTGTCCTCAACCAGGAGGCAAAGACACAGAAGGGGAATAAGTATTGTGGTGGTAGCTGTCCAACGACATTTTGAATTTTTAGGGCGACGCGACATTTGGAAATTAAGTTTGAGTTTGTTAGAGGTTACAGCTCGGATAGGTTATCGTTAGGGTTAAATATGTTCGAGAACTGGTTGGGTTAAGACAGATTTAAGTAATCATATTGTACTTAAGTCAATTTGCGTGAAGAATGTGGCATGCTTCAGGGATTGTTTTTCAAACTTCAAAATTAAAATGATGACATAATCTCCGGTAATCGTTGCTTAGCGTCAGTGAAGTAATAACAGTAATTATAGCTTAATTGATATGATTGCTCGCTCTTTAAATAGGTTCAAAATGATGGCACAATCATAGCCTTCACTTGCTAACTTTGTTGATATTAGAGTTTCTTCGAGTATGTTGGAGAACGTTTAATCTTCTGCTTTGAAAAGTATTACCATGGTAACTCCGTAGTTATCCCAATTGCTCCGTGATTTGTAATGGAAATTGCAAAGCCTATCAGACTTTAAAATTGAAGATTGTCAGAACGAAGTTACACTATTGGCTCACTTTTATTGCCCAGGACGCTCTATAATTATAGCATTGTAAGATATTTATGTAGTAATTGCCTTACTCGTTCGGGATTACCAAAAAATATACAAAATTAAATGACGTACCTGCCAGTAGTGAAATCATACCTTTACTCTTGCTACCGTACGTGGTCACTTCGTATTTACTGTTCACTGGTGTTATAGCGTAATTACCATAATTATCAAAAACATGCAGCGTCACAGCTGACAACCATGGCTTTACTCGTCTAGAATTACAGCGGTGACTTTATATTTACATCATAATCACGAACGTAATCAAATCGTAACATTGCCGAAATCGTTCACAATTCGTTGTAACCAGAATAACTCTGCGTTTATTTCCGAAGTAGCCTAAACAACAGTAGTCACTTTGTAGTCTTTGTAACTACTCAGTAATTACAAATGATATTGCTAAGTTAATATCGCCACCACTTAGCTTAATTAATCTCAACTAATTAGCACCTCATTTAAGGAACGTTTAATTACAATTTAAGTGAAGAAACTTAACACGCAGCTTGGTTGAAAATGAAACTTGTAACGAAAGAGGGGAATGTGTCAATCTCACTCGTATTTATAAGCTTCGTTTAAAATCAAAACTAAACCGGACTTTCTCGTGAAATTCGCAAAACATATCTAAGAACGATCGCAAAAATTACGAGATACAAATCACGATGAAGTTTCTCTCGACCCACTTTAACACAAAATAGTCGAAATAGCCGAAAAAGTCAACCAGCTTTGCAACGCCAATAAACATCTTTTCAACAAATTACATTATATTGTAGTTGTATTATCTATAACAAACAAACATTTTATCTTTCAGAAAATTGCTTTCAATATTAAAACGCACTGTTACTAATGTTGGGCGTAGTAGTCCAAAATGAAAATTAAAGTCAATAATAACATAAGTTTCATAAGTTATCTTTCATAAGTTTGACTGTGGTTAGTCGTGGAGTGATTTCTGTGTGGTCAAAGCAGCCTGGAAAACATGGTGGTGGCAGCAGGGAAAATTACTTGACCCGTTTAGGAATTAAACCTGAAGGTTGGTGGGTCAGTGCTCAAGTTGGACCACTTAACAAACGGGTTTATCAAAACTTTTATTTATGCTAGACTATTTCTTGATGTGTATGTCTGAATGTCAAATTACTAGTCTTTGGAATGGGACCCTCCTCCAGCTTCTATCTGCTCTTCAATTCTTACTTCTTTAATTTTAGCAGAAGACGTGGACCAGTTTGTTTACTCCAAGGCAGAGGGGAGGGTTGGCACTGGTCAACAGTCCAGAAAAACTTCCTTTTTTCCCACTCTCAGTCCAAGCTAAATTGGAAGATGGTTTGGAAATGCATGTACGCCATTCCTGCGTCGATCTTTAACTAGCACTCAGTAAGTGTCATACTTATGGAAATATCTCATATACCTATGCTAGCTTATTTAACAGTTAGCTTCACGGTCGATAAATATTGACAATACAATAATCTTAATCCTTGGATTTTAAGGCATTGATGCCAAAGCTACGCGTAGGAATACAACCATGTGAATGTAAGCCATCAATAACAATAATACATTTAACAATTACTTTCACGGCCACCAAATTTTAACAATAGTCAAATAGAAATCGCGTAGTAATACAACCATGTAAACGTAAAAATAGTCCCTTTCAATTGAAAAAAAACTTCGATAAAAACGGTACTAAATAATGGATGTCACACAATTAACAAATATTTCTTTGGTCTTGAAAATTAGATTATCTATAATGAAGAGCTTGTTCCGCCTAGAAGCGTAAAGGGAAAATGTATGGGTTTGAATAAGAACGGTAAACCCATGTCTGGAAAAATTGGGAGTTTAACTTTTTTGACATGAACTATAAGTAACTCATTCCCAAAGAATCATACGGTTTGAAATGAGGCTAACAAATTGTAATTAAACTAATTATTTAAGGTATAAATTTCTACTTTGGTATTTTTGTTCTCCATATTTTAACAATAAAATAAAATGAAAAGTAATGCATAATTTTAAATCTAATTAAAGAGTTATGAATAAATTAAATTGGGTTGGAAAGAAGTGAATACATAGTTTACAGGCATGGAGGATTCATACCATTTGCACAAGGAGACCTGGCAACTTAGAGTGTAAAATAGCAGACGATTTTACACTCTAAGTCGCTTGGTCTCCTGGGGTTAATGCTAGGAATCCTCTACGCCTGTAAACTATGTATAGTTTAAAATTTATTAGGAATAAGTGAATAGTTTAAAATTGATTAGGAATAAGTGAATAGTTTAAAATTGATTAGGAATAAGTCAATAGTTTAAAATTGATTAGGAAAAAGTGAATAGTTTAAAAATTATTAGAAATAAGTGATTAGTTTAAAAATTATTTGAAATAAGGGAATAGTTTAAAATTTATTTGAAATAAGTAAATACTATAAAATTGATTAGAAATAAATCAATAATATAAAATTTATTAGAAATAAATGAATAGTTTAAAATTTATTTTTTAAAAATAATTGAATAGTTTAAAAATTATTAAAAATAAAAAATAGTTTAAAATTTATTAGAAATAAGTGAATAGTTTAAAATTTATTAAAAATAAGTGAATAATTTAAAATACATTAAAAATAAGTGAATAGTTTAAAATTTATTAGAAATAACTGAATAATTTAAAAATTATTACAAATAAGTAAATAATTTAAAACTTATTAGAAATAAGTGAATATTTTAAAATAGATTAAAAACTATATAATCATTTATTGAGATGTTAGTCATTCTCTCTTTAAGTGCATGGTCTGTCTAGTTTTATGGGTGAGGTCAAGTAGTTCTATTGTCAATTACATTTCTTATCCGTGTTACACGAGGATGAACACATTTTCTTTCGTCAAATTACCTTATTAGCATAATATCGGGCGACGCCCAAATATGGTTAGGTTTGGTAGAACACGTCTTTAAAGGGATCGAGCATAATGAGATCAAACAAGAATCGACTGTATTTTCCGTTTTAAACACGTTAAGAAAACCCAAAAGAACTGTTATGCTAATTTTTAACCCGTTTAGTACTTTGTCTATTGCAGGACGACCAGAACAAGAGTTTTACGGAGCGAACAACTATTTAGGTAATTACGAAGCAACCTCTTTAATTACAAATATTTGAGGTTACTTTTAGCGATTTTCGACAAATATTTCAGGTTCGTTGTAACAAATTTGACAAATATTTCCGCTATTTTTAAACGTTTTTGACAAACACTTTTAATAGCTTCTAAGAACTACTGAAGACGTTTCTAATGGGATTTAGACAAACATTTTAATTTGTTTTAATGGGGTTTAGACAAATATTTTAATTTGTTTTAATGTTTAACAAATAGTTTAACTTGTTTTAATGTTTAACAAATAGTTTAACTTGCTTTAATGGGCTTTAAAAGTATTTAATTTGTTTCAATGGGTTTCAACAAATATTTTAGCTTGTTTTAATGGGTTTGAACAAATATTTTAACTTGCTCTAATGGGTTTTAACAAATATTTGAATTTTTTCATGAGTTTTTAAAAATATTTCTATTTGCTTTAATGGGTTTGAACAAATATTTCAATTTGTTCTAATGGGTTCTAATATGGTTTTAACAAATATTTAATTTTTTTTTTAATTTTTAACAAACATTTCATTTGTTTAATGGGTTTTAAAAAATATTTGAATTTGATTTAATGGGTTTATCATATATTTGAGGCTACATTGAATATATTTTGACATGTTTAAACTAACATAGCTCGGGGTGACAATAAAATAACGAAAAAAAAAGTATAATATGCTTGTCGTAGTGCTACATGTTTAACAAAGGCTTGTTCTCGTGTTATAGAATGGGCCTATTGAATGGAAATGGAATGGGCAACTCTAAACCCATATAGCCATTTTGATTTATTAACTTATTGACTTTGTCTCATCAGGAGTAGCTTCTACGAAACATTTGACATAAAACAAACTGGTAACTGAAATCGTACTTTACTGGGCATTATATCTTCATTAACGAATTCCATTGAGTGCCGTTCTTATTTTAGATACGTTGCCATGTGTTTATATGTTCCATGGGTGTTACCAAAAGTGGATGAGGGGAAAAGTATGAAAATGGCCAAAAGTCGCGAATCATCAGAGTTTCGCCGTAGTTGACCGTTTTATTGGCGTAGCTATACTAGGAATGTTCACTCCCTTAAAATAGGTCTTGTGTTAATTCGCGGTTACGCGGTTAAAGTCGTCTGCTATTGTGTATGCTAGAACTTCCTCGATCTGTGTTTGTAGTCAGGACAGAGCGGCTGGTAATGTTATAAAAGGTATTTGAAGGGATAAAATGGATTTAAGTAAGGTTATCGAAGCAATAGAAGAACACATAAAACTAGATACATTTAAAACAAATCTCGGTAATTTAGCTATAGTGCGAGCAGCTTGCGTCGTGATGCGCATGATCGAGTGGACTATGGTTAAACCAAGGATCATAAATGTCTGAACTACATTTAGTCGCGAGTTTTCAAGTCCATCAGTCACTAGTAAACTAAATAGTTATTGGCGAAACTTTGATGTCCGCTTTTTTTAACACAGGCCCTATGGCCATTGTCATACTTTCCCTCTCATCCACATTTGGTGTTACACTACTTATACTTCGTAATGCTAGAGACTTACTGGGAGCTAGTTCGAGAACGACGCAAAAATTGACTACACGCGGTTTTGCCATACATTTTCCAATTTAGTCTGTATTAAGCCTTTGATATTGCCTCACCAGGCGTCGCTTTACAAGCATCTATGGCGTTTGACATACGTTACTTCATGACAAGCTCTCAGTAACCAGTGACAAACTTATGGAACATATCCTATGAACTTATAACGTTACTTTTGGGGTGACGTAAATTGTGTTCATTAAAAATGCCGCGACGTGGATTTCTTATCTCGCCTGACTCCCTCTTCGTGTTAATCTGCCGTCTTTATCTCGTTGTAAAGTTAGCAGCGTGCATCTGCTCTATTTGGATCGGAACGAGATTTCACGTCTAACTCCGAGAAAGAAGAGAGATTGCTTTTTAAGAAACATTACAGATTTTGTTTCGTGATAACATCGACTCAGAAAAACAAACAAAAACATAGTCTTTGAGTGACTTATTTGCAAAAGAAGCGGTAGGTACACTATTACCTATCCGAGTAACGATGACGTCACGGAAAGGTATTACACTGGACGTGTCTATGTGTGTGTCTGTCACTGCGTTCGCAGTTGGCAAAACGCAGCAAATGTGCAGAAAGCAATTTTGCCTTCTATTCCCATTGTTAGGATTAAGAAGTAAGCGGCGACCGGCTATGGTTACGAGAAACGTCTAGCATCCCAATGGCAGGACTTCCATCAAAGGTTCACGCAATTGCGGGTTTTTTTATCATTTTTTGTGAATCAATCGCCTTGTATACCCTAAATTTCCAAAAATTGTATGAAATGGTTTTAGCAAATGTGGATGAGAGGGAAAGTATGACAATGGCCATAGAGCCTGTGTTAAAAAACGCGGACATCAAAGTTTCGCCAATAACTATTTAGTTTACTAGTGACTGATGGACTTGCGAACTCGCGACTGAAAGTAGTTCAGACATTTATGCTCCTTGGTTTAACCATAGCCCACTCGATCACGCGCATCACGACGCAAGCTGCTCGCGCTATAGCTAAATTACCGAGATTTGTTTTAAACGTATCTAGTTTTATGTGCTCTTCTATTGCTTCGATAACCTTACTTAAATCCATATTATACCTTCAAATACCTTTTAAAACATTACCAGGAGCAGATGACAAAGGAGTCTCGGACGCTAGCTTCCATAATGTAGAGGGCAATGGGATCCGCGAACGTCACGGTTATTAACCAAAATCATTACGCCAGTGCCACCTCTCGTAGGAAATTTGAGCTTTATTTTCCAACCAATAACGTGGCTGCAAAGTCTCGAAAGGAGATCTGGGAAATCGCGTCGGGAGCCTCTCTTTAAAAATACGTATCGTCTGGTTAGAATTAGCCTAGGCTTAACGAGTATTAGAGTTAAAAAATGGATTTAAACGGCTTTTTAATCTTTTTTTAGACTAAAATTGATAATGAAAAGCCCAGTGAGTAACGTATTAAAAAACTAAGATGTGTTTCAGTGCCAAATTTTTCTAAATTTATTCTTGAATTAAATGATAGCTACAAGAGGTTGGGAAAAGAAATCACGCACGATCTTTTAAAACCCAAAATGTAAGAGACAGTGATTTCGTTTCCAACCTCTTGTAGCAGTCAATTATTTCCTACCTTTTAGGTCACAAAATGTAGTCTTATCTTTTATCTTAATACCAACGATTACAGCTGTTTGAATAACGTAATTATATTGTGTATATTTATGTCGCGATCGGGTAAGACGAACCTCAGTAGCCACCGTTAGTCCGTTATTACAAAAAAAATTCCCAGCAGACCTTGGTGCTAGATATAATCCACCAAAAGCATCGTCTGCTATAATGTCTGATAGCGCCTCTATGGCAAACGATACCGCTACAGCTGTGACGTACGCGGGTCCCATTGCCCTCTATATTGTGGAAGCTAGCGTCCGAGACTCCATTGTCATCTGCTCCTGACATTACCAGCTACTCTGTTCTGACTACAAACACAAATCGAGGAAGTTCTAGCATACAAAATAGCAGACGACGGTAACCGCGTAACCGCGAATTAACACAAGACCTATTTTAAGGGAGTGAACAGGCCCAGTATAGCTACGCCAATAAAACGGTCAACTACGGCGAAACTCTGTTGACTCGCGAGTCGCGACTTTTGGCCATTTTCATACTTTTCCTCTCATCCACTTTTGGTTTTAGGAATAGTTTAACTAGAATTAAGGTAATTTAATGACGATTAAAATATTTAATATCAATTATATTTATTTATTTATTTAAGAAAAACTCTTTAATTGCATCTCGACTCGGAGAGGTTTAATTTGGTTTCCCAACTTGTTAAAATATTTTTCCATGCTACCCAAGAAACCAAAACGTTTCATGATATTAGGCAAACAACTTGTTAACATTTTTATTTTGAAAAATTAAAGATTATTTTAACACATATAAAAGAATTGCACATTGGTTTGAAAGCTTTATATTCTGGGAATTTCCAACAACTTTATTATGCGGAAAATCCTAGCATAAAAAACCACAAAACCTCTTTCACAACCAACAGCTGACAACGCCTGACAGAATAATAGCATATTATAACGTTGAATTCTGTCATTTATCTACAGAAAGCTTGGAGCTCGCTATCCTAACTGACGTGCCTAACTCGAGATGAAGTCGAATCTTTTAGTAGTGTTTGCCGTACAGTGTAAGTCCAATTTCATAATTTTCCACTCAAGTTCAAGTTGAGTTGCAAAAACTACAGTAATAAAGCTACAAATTTGTTTTCTACAGGTATTTGCGTATTGCAAATCATGGCCTCTACGCCAACTGGTAAGCTAAAATAATTAAACCAACTTAGTTTGAGCTAAGACCGTTAAACACAAATGGACTAGAATGGAGATATGTCGCGTGGTTCTTTTAGGACAGCGCCTCTCTAGCGTCACGCCACGATCAACATTGGAACTTTTTCGACTCAAACCATAGCCGTAACAAGATCCATGAGTCGAAATTTTCGGGACCCTACTGCTAGGGGTGACGACAGGCGATGCCATTAGAATAACATGGGTTTTAACAGTCCATCTATGTTTAATGGTCTTAGGTTTGAGGTTAAAATTATAAGTAACAATGAATATTGTGATTGTAGTCTGTGATGAACCAAACACTGAGTTAAAATGCTCGAATGAGTGTGTTGATCAATGCCCCAAGTACCCTCGTAAAGATTGTACCAAGGAATGTGTCCAAGGATGTTTTTGCAAGTCTGATTACAGCAGAGCCAGTAACGGTACTTGCATACCAACAGAAAACTGCCCAGGTACGGTTCAGAGCGCGTTCAACAATGTTTTTCCGATTTTACAAACTTGATCGCATTATGTTTACTCGTGAGCAGTCACATGTCCAGAAGATCAAGTATTTACACAGAAATGTACGGATTCATGCATTGCGGACAGAATAAGATGTTCGCACGATTCTTACACCTGGTCTTGTTATTGCAAACCTGGTTTGAGACGCATCGATGGGCGATGCGTTTCTATAGCAAACTGTTATAGTATGTAAATAATTATACTACCGGTGTCGTTGCTTGTGTATTAGAATAACATTGTTTACTACTTCGATTAGATTGCACCGAAAACGAAGTCTACAGTGAGAGCAAAAATCCTTGCTTAGAAACTTGCCCACCGGTAAATATCTCCGCCGAAGATTGCGCAAATCTTTTCAATAGAGGTTGCACTTGCAAACCAAATTTTAAACGCCATCCCGGAATATTTGGTAAATGCATTCCCATGGAACAATGTCCGAAGACTCCAAAAACAACATAAGGAAAACATAAGATCTGATTTGTTTTTATGTATATTGAGTTTGAATTAGAAACATTAATAAAATTTTAAGAAACCTTTCACACTTAAAACTGACTGATATAAATGTATAAATTAAAATTCATATTAGATCACATGACGTAGTTGCAATTTATTATCCCACAGCCATGTAGTTTTGCACATTAGTGCACATAATAGAACTGATAAAAGAAGGTGGATTAACACATAATATCAAAAGTTTATAAGATATATTCCATGAGTATGACACTACCTATACTTGGTAATGCTAGAGACTTACAACTCGAGCTAGTTCGAGAACGACAAGCGAGAATTCCAGACTACACTCGGTTAATTTTGCAGGACTTCCATCTTACTATTTAGTCTGCATTACTAAGCCTTCGAGAGGGCTTCCTAAATCGTCGCTTTACGCGAATCTATGACCTACGTCACTTCATGACAAGCTCTCAGTAACCAATGACAAACTAATGGAACAAATCTTATGAACTAATCATAATATTAACCATCGTAAGAATGAAATATAGTGCTAATTCGTGCCCTCCTCAATTTCCCACCACCTCTCATTTCTAAACGCCATTGTTACAATAGTTACCATGCAGTCAAGTGTAGACGATCATTTGTGAGTGCGATTCAACAATCTATCTACAACAGATTGATAAGCTTATAGTTCTGTTCTGTTCAGGCCATTCAGTTCAAAACCTGATAAGCTCTGACTCCCTGAGAAATTACTGGCAACTATGAAGCGCAGTTAAAGTTCAGAAACTGGCGAGAAAATTTCTCTGGCTCCTTTAGTACAACACTATCTATTAAACTTATTTTCACAGTTTCGTGAAAACACCACGATTTAAAACCACCTAGGTTAAAAAGTAGTTTTTCCCCAAAGAGATGACCAGCAAGTTGGTATATTATGTTATTTTTCTCATTGCCACAGTCTTGAAAATACTCCAAAAACTGATTACATTCCTTGAAATGACGGAAACAAATATTAAAAAATATTTAAAAGAGTAAGTTGCACAATGGCAAGTAATATTTTTACTCTGGGAATTTCCACCAACTTCATTATTAGGAAATTAAAGGGAAACCGCAACTGATTTTATAATCAACAGCTGGCAACACCTGTTTAGTGCGAAAGTTTAGACCCTGAAATTGGGAGAGCTTAATTATTTTCAAACTCTACTGAAAAAGTCCGAAAGTCTTTCAGTAAGTGTTACAATGTTAGTCCGATACGGACCGACTTACAATTGGGAACTTAGAAACTATATAGAACTTTAGATATTGCAAATATAACGAGGTTTTTAAAAATCATAGTTGATGTTCCAAGGTTCAGAGTTACAAGTAGATTTAATCAATAAAGTGGACTCTCAGAAGAATCTAAAATGTTGGGGCTGAATAAAGGATCACAACTGTGGTTTCTTTTAACAAGGTAAAAAACAAGTCACGAAATGTTTTTGGTAAATTCTACGTGCACGACGAAACCATGATTCCATTTGCTTTTGATAATATCAGAAGTGAGATGAGACTAGAAGTGAAGGGCTCTAGCATTGATAGTAGATCCTGGCACTAGTGAACAAATTTGAGGATTTTATGCCGCTTCCATCGCGCCTACACTAGAGAGAAAAAAATTGGTCGAGTTCCAAAAACATTTCCTACCCCCTTCCCCTAAACCTAAAGCCGCGGAACACGGACGCGGGTGCTTGAATCTAGTTCGACAGTCTATCGCCACGAGCGTCTCACGTTTTGTAGGGAAAATTCAGAAACCGCTACCAGAGGGCCAACCGTTGGAGTGTTATCAAGAATATTCACTTTCGCCGAGTGAAGAATTTGAATAGCTCAGCACTTCTAGTCTCATCTCACCTCTGATAATATCTATAAAATAATGGAAAAACTTATTCCTCTTCAAGCTGTAATTGTAGTCCTGGCGTTTAGACGCCCACGTTTACTTCAATGGACTTTGGAAAATCCCGTTTAAACAAAGCAAAAGGCATAAGTTACAATAACAAATTTAAGTATGACACTTCAATGGAAATTTTCTCTATGCGCCATTACTATAATTGCACATCTGTTATACTTTCTGTAATAATACTTATGGGGAAACCGCTAGGTGTAACGCGAATTTCGCTATTATATTTAGTCATAATTTCCTTTTTGCCAGCTGGTACTGAGAGTGAGAGGCCTAGCTAGCACGCGTTCATTTTCAAACACGTATACCTTTCAAACAGTGCACAATCGTAGGATACCCTTCCTCGGTTTTAAACAGTTAGTTAGAAAGCGATTCTGATCACCATGAAGTCCAGTATTTGTGCTGTTCTTTTTCTTATTCTTATTGGTATTTATAATAACTTAAATATTTTTCTAAGCACATTCATTATATGACGTATTCTTGATATTTTGCACAAAATTCTCTTTCCCTTAAATGTCTTAAACCTGTTTAAGGATCAATTACATAAGGCTAAAAAGTACAGCTGACAAAAAATTATGCCTTAAAAGAACGGCCTTTTTCTATACATAAAAGGAAAAATATTGAATAATATAAATATCTCTTATTACAAAATAATTAGCATTTAATTTGTCTTAAAAATAATCAAGGGCTACTGCGCCATCCGCCATTGCTTTAGAGGCGTCTGTTAAATCAAAATACTTACCCCTAAAGGGATTGGTTGAATTCTCACAGGCTGAGAGAGGTAAGGAGTAAGAATTTAGATTTCTCAGACGCCACTAAACCAATGGCGGGTGGCGCAGTAGTCCTTGATTGTTTTTAAGACTAATTAAATGTTAATTATTTTGTAATAAGTGGTATTTTTTTAATATTTTTCCTTTTATATTTAGAAGAAGGCCGTTCTTTTAAGGCATAATGTTATGTTATCTGGCCTTTTCCTTTAATTAAATTTTTATAACCCTAATTTCGATATTTCTGTGAATCTATAACATAAATTTTAATTCTTTTCTTTAGCCTTCTGTGTATCGTGGATAGCTCAAGCCGCTGAAATTGGTACGTATTTAGTACTGCTTAAAATAAGTTATTTTAGCCTAATTGTGACTTTGACTTTTCAGCTTGTACAGAACCCAATACCGTGTTCAGCACGTGCCCAAATAACTGTTCAGATCAGTGTCCTACTTCCCCGCCACAAGCCTGTACCTTTGACTGCAGGGAAGGTTGCTACTGCAAGGACGGTTACAAAAGGGCTCCAAATCAGACTTGCGTACCAATAGGAGAGTGTCCTAGTATGTTGAGCAATTCGGTTTTATACTTTATAATTTTACGGTTAAGGGAAAGGGTAGATAAATCATTATGATATCATCCATTCAGTAACGAACACGTCTCACGAAAAAATTCGCCTTTCGTACCCAAGATAATTATCCTTTAAAATACGTATCTTTTTGCCTCTCCGAGTGACGATGACGTCACGGATAGGTATTACACTGGACGTGTCGGGGTGCGTGGCAGCGTGTGTGCATGTGGGTGTGTGTGGATTGTCTGTCACCGCGATCGCAGTTGGCAAATCGGAGCAAACGTGTTCGCAATATCCAGGCCGTGTTCGCAATTCAGAGAAAGCAATATTGGCTTCTACTCCGTTGTCATCGTTAGGGTTAAGATGCACGTGGTGATCGGCTAGGCTTACGAGAAACGTCTAGCCTCCCAATGGCAGGGCTTCCACCAAAGGTTCAAGCAATTGCGGGTTTTCTTATCATTTATTATGAATAAATCGCCTTATATATCCTAAATTTCCAAAAATTGTTAAAGAGGCATACACTAGAAAGAATTCAAACGTCAACTATAGCTATGTTTAAAATGATTTTAGGAATAAAGTTTCTTAAAACAATTTAACTAGAATTAAAGTAAATTAATGACGATTAAAATAATTAATATCAAGCCTCTTAAGTGGGTAGATAGCCCTTGTCTCGACTCGGAAGGGTCTATTTTGATTTCCCAACTTGTTTATTTAGTTCAGTGTCCTGATAACGAAGAATTTACACAAAGATGTACAGATGGATGTGACGAAAGTTTGGTTCTTTGCAAGACATCTCCCTACGGTTGTTACTGCAAACAGGGCTTTAAACGAATCAATGGCTCGTGTGTCCCAGAGAAAAATTGTTTTAGAATGTAAAGTTGATTACAGATTTCATTAGAACTGTGCAAAAGCTTCAAAATGAGACAACTTACGTCAAAGTTTTCCCATATATTAGTAGTTACAAATTATTAAAGAAATTGATTATCGGTTTAAAATAATGCTTACGTCATGAAATTTTAAATTTACAATTAGTAAACTCTTACCTCTCAGGGTGACGATGACGTCAGGGAGAGGTATTACACTGGACGTTCGGGGTGTGTGTGTGTGTGTCTGTATGTCTGTCACCGCGTTCGCAGTTGGCATATTTAAATTTTCAAAAGTTGCTAGAATTCAAATAGCTATGATTAAAGTGATTTTAGGATTATCGTTTCTTAAAACGACTTAACTAGAATTAATGTAAATTACTGACGATTAAAATAATTAATATCAATTACATTTATTAAAGAAAAACCTCTTAAGCGGGTAAATAGCTGTCGTCCTATTCGACTGGGTTTATTTTTATTTGGTGCTATCAAATTTACACTTAAGCGTGTGATGTCATCGGGTTGTAGTTCTATGTGCAACATCAGAATTTTGACACAAAAATACAATTGAGAAAAGAACAAAACAACACATTTCTTTACAGGCTGCGGTGAAAACGAGGTTTACAGTGACTGTGCCAGTGCATGCAATAGCGACTGTCCGGCATCAGAGCCAGAGTCCTGCGCTGCAGTTTGCATACAAGGTTGCACTTGCAAGCCAAGATATAAAAGAGATAGGAAAACTGGGAAATGTATTCCCGAAGAGCAGTGCGTTGTCAAATGTCCGAGATACTCGACTTACGGTTGCGTTTGCAACGATTCTTGCATGAAGGATCGCATAAGATGCATTACTTGCAATTATCGTTGCGCGTGCAATAACGGTTATAGCAGAATCAACGGTGTTTGTCGTCCAGATAGACACTGCCCTGGAAGACGAATTACAGCAACATCAGTAAAAGATAACCAATAAAATGAAGTGGTTTTTGTACCATTGCTCTCATGTTTCCAGTGAATTAACTGTACTTTAAAATATATGGCCTATTAATAAAATTTGATGCATAATTTTTATGTACTTTTTAATAAATTTTGAAGGGCCATTAGATTTGACACACAACCTTAAAATGTGATCCTTTGGTAGCCCGTTTCATATTTTTGATCAACGGTCTTAAATATTATAGAAATATACTAGAAGAACCACTGGTGACAAAATGCACTCATAATTTGGTATTGGTGCTTAGAGATCAAAGATTTCGTAGTGCAGACCTGGTAAATCTAAGTCGGTTTCCCAACGTGTTTGAGCTAGTATTAATGCCAGTAGGAGTCCATCACACTTATGGACTTCTGATACCAGCAGGATATGTTCCATAAGTTTGTCACAGGTTACTGAGAGCTTGTCATGAAGTGACGTATGTGAAACGTCATAGTTAGTTAGCGACACCTGGAGAGGCGCTTTCAAAGGCTTCCCTTACCAAAATGAGAGTCTTATTTTAGTATAAAGTAAGTCTAAAATAAGGATCAAGGATATTTGGGTACCAAACTTGTCTCAAAAATTGTTAAAAAATATAATGGTTTCATATTGGACTCCTTTGAGACTAAATTTAGTCTTACATAAAAGGGCTCAGTTTTAGAGACTGTAAAAGGATTGCTTCTAGACTTGATTGAGAACACAAATCTGAGACTTATTATAGGACTCCCATAAGACACATTTTAATCTCACCAAATTAGGCTTAGTTTTTGAGATTGGAAAGCGATTCTTTCTAGACTTGATTGAGAACACAAATCTGCCACTTATTATAGGACTCCTATAAGACACATTTTAATCTCACCAAATAAGGCTTAGTTTTTGAGATTGGTAAGCGATCCTTTCTAGACTTCATTGAGAACACAAATCTGCGACTTATTATAGGACTCCTATAAGACACATTTTAATCTCACCAAATAAGGCTTATTTTTTGACATTGGAAAGAGATTCTTTCTAGACTTGATTGAGAACACAAATCTGCGACTTATTATAGGACTCCTATAAGACACATTTTAATCTCACCAAATAAGGCTTAGTTTTTGAGATTGGAAAGCGATTCTTTCTAGACTTGATTGAGAACACAAATCTGCGACTTATTATAGGACTCCTATAAGACACATTTTAATCTCACCAAATAAGGCTTAGTTTTTGAGATTGGAAAGCGATTCTTTCTAGACTTGATTGAGAACACAAATCTGCCACTTATTATAGGACTCCTATAAGACACATTTTAATCTCACCAAATAAGGCTTAGTTTTTGAGATTGGTAAGCGATCCTTTCTAGACTTCATTGAGAACACAAATCTGCGACTTATTATAGGACTCCTATAAGACACATTTTAATCTCACCAAATAAGGCTTATTTTTTGAGATTGGAAAGAGATTCTTTCTAGACTTGATTGAGAACACAAATCTGCGACTTATTATAGGACTCCTATAAGACACATTTTAATCTCACCAAATTAGGCTTAGTTTTTGAGATTGGAAAGCGATTCTTTCTAGACTTGATTGAGAACACAAATCTGCGACTTATTATAGGACTCCTATAAGACACATTTTAATCTCACCAAATAAGGCTTAGTTTTTGAGATTGGAAAGCGATTCTTTCTAGACTTGATTGAGAACACAAATCTGCGACTTATTATAGGACTCCTATAAGACACATTTTAATCTCACCAAATAAGGCTTAGTTTTTGAGATTGGAAAGCGATTCTTTCTAGACTTGATTGAGAACACAAATCTGCCACTTATTATAGGACTCCTATAAGACACATTTTAATCTCACCAAATAAGGCTTAGTTTTTGAGATTGGAAAACGATTCTTTCTAGACTTGATTGAGAACACAAATCTGCGACTTATTATAGGACTCCTATAAGACACATTTTAATCTCACCAAATAAGGCTTAGTTTTTGAGATTGGAAAGCGATTCTTTCTAGACTTGATTGAGAACACAAATCTGCGACTTATTATAGGACTCCTATAAGACACATTTTAATCTCACCAAATAAGGCTTAGTTTTTGAGATTGGAAAGCGATTCTTTCTAGACTTGATTGAGAACACAAATCTGCCACTTATTATAGGACTCCTATAAGACACATTTTAATCTCACCAAATAAGGCTTAGTTTTTGAGATTGGAAAGCGATTCTTTCTAGACTTGATTGAGAACACAAATCTGCCACTTATTATAGGACTCCTATAAGACACATTTTAATCTCACCAAATAAGGCTTAGTTTTTGAGATTGGAAAACGATTCTTTCTAGACTTGATTGAGAACACAAATCTGCCACTTATTATAGGACTCCTATAAGACACATTTTAATCTCACCAAATAAGGCTTAGTTTTTGAGATTGGAAAACGATTCTTTCTAGACTTGATTGAGAACACAAATCTGCGACTTATTATAGGACTCCTATAAGACACATTTTAATCTCACCAAATAAGGCTTAGTTTTTGAGATTGGAAAGCGATTCTTTCTAGACTTGATTGAGAACACAAATCTGCGACTTATTATAGGACTCCTATAAGACACATTTTAATCTCACCAAATAAGGCTTAGTTTTTGAGATTGGAAAGCGATTCTTTCTAGACTTGATTGAGAACACAAATCTGCCACTTATTATAGGACTCCTATAAGACACATTTTAATCTCACCAAATAAGGCTTAGTTTTTGAGATTGGAAAACGATTCTTTCTAGACTTGATTGAGAACACAAATCTGCGACTTATTATAGGACTCCTATAAGACACATTTTAATCTCACCAAATAAGGCTTAGTTTTTGAGATTGGAAAACGATTCTTTCTAGACTTGATTGAGAACACAAATCTGCCACTTATTATAGGACTCCTATAAGACACATTTTAATCTCACCAAATAAGGCTTAGTTTTTGAGATTGGAAAACGATTCTTTCTAGACTTGATTGAGAACACAAATCTGCGACTTATTATAGGACTCCTATAAGACACATTTTAATCTCACCAAATAAGGCTTAGTTTTTGAGATTGGAAAGCGATTCTTTCTAGACTTGATTGAGAACACAAATCTGCCACTTATTATAGGACTCCTATAAGACACATTTTAATCTCACCAAATAAGGCTTAGTTTTTGAGATTGGTAAGCGATCCTTTCTAGACTTCATTGAGAACACAAATCTGCGACTTATTATAGGACTCCTATAAGACACATTTTAATCTCACCAAATAAGGCTTAGTTTTTGAGATTGGAAAGCGATTCTTTCTAGACTTGATTGAGAACACAAATCTGCCACTTATTATAGGACTCCTATAAGACACATTTTAATCTCACCAAATAAGGCTTAGTTTTTGAGATTGGAAAGCGATTCTTTCTAGACTTGATTGAGAACACAAATCTGCCACTTATTATAGGACTCCTATAAGACACATTTTAATCTCACCAAATAAGGCTTAGTTTTTGAGATTGGTAAGCGATCCTTTCTAGACTTCATTGAGAACACAAATCTGCGACTTATTATAGGACTCCTATAAGACACATTTTAATCTCACCAAATAAGGCTTAGTTTTTGAGATTGGAAAGCGATCCTTTCTAGACTTCATTGAGAACACAAATCTGCGACTTATTATAGGACTCCTATAAGACACATTTTAATCTCACCAAATAAGGCTTAGTTTTTGAGATTGGAAAACGATTCTTTCTAGACTTGATTGAGAAAACAAATCTGCGACTTATTATAGGACTCCTATAAGACACATTTTAATCTCACCAAATAAGGCTTAGTTTTTGAGATTGGAAAGCGATTCTATCTAGACGTGATTGAGAACACAAATCTGCGACTTATTGTAGGACTCCTATAAGACACATTTTAATCTCACCAAATAAGGCTTATTTTTTGAGATTGGAAAGAGATTCTTTCTACACTCTAAGAAATGGAAGTGTTAAAAAAGTGTTAAAATGGTGTAAACACCGTAAAAACACCCAAAAGAGAGTTTTATTACGTTGAGTTTTTAGGGGCCAATTTAAAGTGTAAATTCGGTGTAAAATAACACCATTAAAACACCGTTTTGAAATTAAACATGTAAAATTATAGTATACTGCGGGTTTTTTTATAAAAGGTCTTTCATTTTCATTAATGTTTTAATATTAAAGTCAATCCGAACAGTAAAAAATTATTGAAAACCTTAATTTTTAAACGTTTTTTTTAAAGATGATATTCATGAAAGAATATATTTTTATCCATTAAATAAAATTAACAAGGAAATTCTTAATCCAACGGTATTGTACATTCATAAAGCACTGCTAAACGTGTTAGGTGACACTCTTAAAAGCGTTATGCGACACTCTTAAAAGTGTTATGCGACACTCTCGTAGTGGCGTCGCTAGGCCTTTTATGGGGGCTATAGCGCCCCCAAATTTAAAAGTTAGCCCCCTCAAAATAATCCGTAAACTATACCAAAAAATTGCTTGTAGCCCCCTAAAATTCTTTAACAATAAAGTGTATATAAATGATAATGAAAAGTTCGTTAAGGTTCATCTTTGTAGAGATGAATTTCAATATCAAACAGTAGTGGGGACTAAAAGCAAACGAAAACTAAACTTAAAAAAAACGAGTGAAATTCTTTCATCTACAATTGTCTCATAGTCAATAACTCGGTTCCGTACTCTTTATCATAAAAGTTTGTATATCTTTAATATACGAATAATAAGATTAAGCCCCCCAAATTTCAAGCCCTAGCAACGCTATTGCACTCTTGAAAGTGTTACGCGGTACTCTTAAAAGTATTGTGTGACACTAAAAAAACGAGACTAGGTTAGGTACTGGCCTCACAGTAGGGCGACTATTATTATTATTGTTACAATTGGGGAGAGGGGGGCTCACATCCTTGCACCAATGTCAGAGGCATATTGTGCACCCACATATTCAGGCCTTGAAGAGACCTGTGGCCACGGTGTAGCGTAGAATTCGTTCCACCGTTATGGACTATAGACGCCAGCTTGAGAGGCCAACATGTGGGGCACATGCTTTTGTGACATGTCTTATCTTTATTTTGAGTAAAATTAGAGTAGAAAATGGTTTTTTTTAAATATTTTAGAGTAGATTCGGTCAAACGCGTTTCTGGTGTTCGAAAAACTCTTCGTGAAAAGAGATTGTTAAATTTAACGAGTTCGTCTGTATCTACTGCTGGGATATTATAGCCTCCAAAACCAATTTAACACCCGATGCATTTTTACTAATTTAAAACTTTCTGCCATTTCAGAAGTTATTAAGTCGGTGAAAATGACCAACATATCATGCAGTTTCACGCTGGATTTTGTGCAGTTTCACATTGCATGAGAGAACTACCCTTGTCTAAAGGGTTATCTCTGCATGTTAGAACTGTCCTCTTAAGTTCTCTCAAGGTGGAACCTTGCTATGAATATAGCGCTATTCGCGAATAAATCAAACACTCATATGAGAGTAAAAAATTAACTTTTAGTTCGATATAAGAGTTAAAAAGGTGTTAAACTACACCTCTATTGCACAATTTTAATCTTATCTTTGACACCAATTGCTCAAATAAGTGTTATTAAACCCTTTTAGGGGTGTAAAAGAACACCTGTAGCGGTGTCAAATTTGGACCCATATAAACTACTTTTAAAGGTGTTAAGGCACACCCCATATTCTTAGAGTGTACCAGCATAGTTTTTTCCTTGTTTTTTTTGCAATTTGCAATTAAACAACAGAAAATCGAGGGAATCTTGCAATAGTATACAAGTAAGAGACTCGAGGGAATCTTACAATAGTATACAAGTAAGAGACTCCAGGGAATCTTACAATAGTATACAAGTAAGAGACTCCAGGGAATCTTACAATAGTATACAAGTAAGAGACTCCAGGGAATCTTGCAATAGTATACAAGCAAGAGACTCCAGGGAATTTTATAATAGTATACAAGGAAGAGACTCGAGGGAATCTTACAATAGTATACAAGCAAGAGACTCCAGGGAATCTTATAATAGTATACAAATAAGAGATGCGAGGAAATCTTACAATAGCATCCAAATACGACACTCCAGGGAGTCTTACTACAGTGTCCGAAGTAGAGACTAGAGGGAATCTTGCTATAGTGTCCAAATGAAAGACTCTATGAAATCTTACATTAGTGTCCAAATGAAAGACTCTATGAAATCTTACATTAGTGTCCAAAAAAAAAAGACTGCAGGAAATCTTACATTAGCATTCAAATACGACACTCCTGGAAGTCTTACTATAATGTCCAAATAAGGGACTCGAGGGAATCTTACTAAAGTGTCCAAAAAGAGACTCGAGGGAGTACTACTCTAGTATCAAAATATGAACACCCGATGGAAACTTACAATAGTATCCAAAATAGAGATTCGAAAGAATCTTACTATAGTGTCCAAAAAAGAGACTTAATGGAATGTCCAATTAAGAGACTCGAGGGGTACTGCTACAAGTCTTGTAAATTTAGAAATCCAAACTCAAATAAGTCTCGTTTTTGGACTGCCGGTGTACCTAGTGGGGACTTATTACGGTACTTAAATAAGTCTTGAAATTCGAACCGCGATTTTGGCAAGGGTTAGTACAGACTGAATAGGAAGATGGAAGTCATGCAAAATTAACTGAGTGTAGTCAATTCCCGCTCGTCGTTCTCGAACTAGCTTGAGCTGTGAGTCTCTAGCATTAGGAAGCATACTTATGGAAAATATCTTAGTAACTTCTGATTTAGCTAATATGAATCATTGTGTAACCATTTTCTAAACGTATCTAGGAGGCTTTGAGAAAGACGCTAGACTATGATAAATTTTGCGTCACGAATAATTTATATCGCTGTGCATTGAATATTGCATCCTCTCCTCACCTCACGTTGCTACGTCACAGTTACTTGGACTCGCGATTTCATTGCCTATGCGCTAGGAATATAAGCGGACGACCAAAAAATGAAATCACAGTTAAAAAGACGTCGGAATTATGACGCATGACGGAGAGCACTGAAGCCCCGCCCTCAAAGCCCGCAGAGAAATTAACATGGAAGATATGGGGCGCAATGATTAATATTACCTTTTGGATTCCCGGTATTAATACCACAATTTTGCGATAATATGCCCTGTGGGCAGTAAATAGGTTTTTCGTTAGCGAGAAGTGATGTGAGTCACAAGCCACAAGCGTTATCTTTACTTTCAGATTTTCTGTTATAATTTCTATTTACTTTTGATAACATCAGTAAAACAGTGGAAAAACCTATTTCTCAATCACAACTACGAATACTTCAATGAACTTTGGAATAACCCAGTTTAAAATAAAGCATAAGTAACAATAACAAATTTAAGTTTGACACATCATTCGAAACGTCTTTTAAGCGAGAAAAAATATTACAGCATCTGTTGTACTTATTGGTTTTATTACTTTTGGGTAAACCCGTAGGTGCGTTGCGAGTTTTGCTGTGAATTTACGACATCAATTTCTTTTGCCAGCTGGCACTGAAAAGCCTCTTTCATTTTGACATACGTATACCTTTCAAAATCATTTGCAATAGTACGAGGGTCGGAAGGTGACTATATAACAGTTCAATCCGTGGATTCAATCGTTTGAATTATATCTATTTTCCATAATCATGAATTATAAACTTTACGCAATTGTTATCGTTGTACTTTGTAAGTATTATTTGAATAATTAGTGTTGGAATTCATAAAAAATTAACGCACCGCAATTATAAAATTCAAATTCCTTGAATACCTTTTTCTTATTGAAAATCCCATGTTCCACGTTATCCCTGGTTACAAGATCCAACTAGATCTGGTCACGCCCATATTTAGAATTGTTCAACGCAAAAGAAATTCGTGAATGTTTACGAAACATTTTAAATCCTTGACCATTTATCCCCATTTTACAAAACACTAACTTATACAGCTTTCGAATGAACCATAACTACATCATGGGCGGTGAATTATAGAGGACCGTCCCAAAAGTATATTGATATAAAAACAAAAAGTAAACTTCGTAGAAACTTGCTGGCGTTCTGTAATATAAGAAGCTCTCCTTTATCCCATGTATAGTGTCGACCCCTTCAGCGTATGATTACCTAACGACCGT
This sequence comes from Phalangium opilio, assembly GCF_054372755.1. Lineage (NCBI taxonomy): Eukaryota > Metazoa > Arthropoda > Arachnida > Opiliones > Phalangiidae > Phalangium > Phalangium opilio. Next base: position 894,916 of record NW_028324243.1, read on the forward strand.
GGGTGGCACAGGGAACAAGCCGTGAATAGGCTCATAAAGTAACAGATGCTAGCTCTAGTACCAAAAATGAACGATTGGATAGCCAGCATCATGTACTACTTTCTAAAAACCTATGATGCCAAGAAGCTCTTCCCTGATTGGTCAGTTTCTGTTGGTGGTTGAGGGTTTCTGAGGGTAGATTGCATCTCAGTTTACATGTCGCCTACAGCCAAAGGCAGGGAACTGTTAATGAAGTTCACTTTTCGTTTTTATATTTATATACTTTTGCTACAGTTACCTTTTTATTTTACTTCATAAAAGCTAGTCAGAGTTTCGTTTCATGTGCACATAGCTATAATTACTTTCCTTAGTTATAAAAACAGCAAAATCATGAAATTAAATAACTTAATTGGTTTGCCATCCTCAAAAATCAAATTAAAAAACCGGTTTCCTTTGAGCGTTTTACAGCCTTTCAAGTTCAGTAGAAAAATCTTGTGTAAAATTTAACACGTATTCTTTTTTAGCCATTTGTGTATTGGGAACTCAAGCCGCTGCAGTTGGTAAGTATTTAGCACTGATTAAACTAAACCATTTTAATCTCATTATGACTTTGACTTTTCAGCTTGTACAGAACCCAACACCGTATTCAATTCATGCCCAAATAACTGTTCAGATCAGTGCCCTACTTTCCCGCCGCAAGCCTGTACTGATGACTGCAGAGAAGGCTGCTACTGCGTGGACAATTATAAAAGAGCCCCAAATCAAACTTGCGTTCCTATAACAGAATGCCCTGGTATGTTGCGCGGACTCCCTCTCCCAAAATCCCTTGAGCCGATATACCTTCCAAAAACACAATATACATGTATAACCTCTAGCCTCCTGAGAGTCCTGACTGGCTACTTACTTGAAGTTTAAGGGGGGTAAAAACCGGACGACCCTCAAAGGAGGTAGAAAGTTGGGCTAAATTTAAAATTTGACCGAAGTATTATTCTCACTTCTATTTTCTCTTGGTAAAATGTATTTATAGATTTAAGAGCTTAAAAATTCCACCAATTACATCCAAATTGACCCACAATTAAGAAAATTGCCGTTTTTTTTAAAGAAATTACATAATGACGTCACAAAATACATAGAACTCAAAATAGATCTGAAATTATTCTAATATTAAATTTTTTCATGGTGTTTCTGAAATGCCTATCAAAAATTAAGGGGGGGGGGTTTCTATGGACGATTTTGAGCCGAAAATGTTCTGTGACATTTACCGTCCGGGTCACTGTTTTGAAGTTAAGATTGTCCAGAGTATTTTACAGATGGCCCCTTAAATTTAATTAAGAAACTTATTGAGGCAATAATTTCTAATTTAATTAAGGGGTCATGCCTAAAACACATGTCTAATCATAACTCGAAAACGGTGGCTCGGACGGCAAAATGTCATAGAACATTTTAGACACAAAACCGTCCATAGAACATCCCCTTAATTTTTGATAGGCATTTCAGGAACACCCTGTATAACCATAACGTAATTCTTGACGCGAAATTGAAATACTGCTTCAGTTTCAGGAAAACCTCATTCATTTCTTTACAGGTTGCCCTGAAAACGAGATTCTCAGTGATTGTACAAGTTTATGCACCAACAACTGTCCAGGAGTGGGACCTGATGCATGCACTGCAGTTTGCAGTACAGGTTGCACATGCAAGCCAAATTTTAAAAGAGACAAAACTGGAAAATGTATTCCAGAAGAGGAATGCATAGTCGAATGCCCGGCAAACTCAGCATACCGTTGCGTTTGCGACGATTCTTGCCAGAAGAATCAAATTGATTGCTTTACTTGCAATTATCGTTGCGGCTGCAATTCGGGTTTTAGTAGAATTGATGACAATTGCGTTCCGGACAAACAATGTCCCCCCGAAACACCAATTGCATATGAATAAGATGATATTTTTTAACTCGATAACAAATAAACTGTTTAACATAACCCTATAAGAAAATGTTTTTTTTCACTGTCTCATCACAATCAGATTGAATTAACAGTTACTGTTAATTGTACTTTTTAATTTATGACAGTTTATGTGTGGTAACAACGTCGATAAATTTGATTGAAATTTTGAATCAACAAGTCTAAGGCAATTAAAGGCTCTTTCAGACGATCCAACTTTTTCACTCAGCTTGATGGGTCAACTCGAGTTGAATCAACTAGTTGGATCGTGATCCAATTTTTGCTGACTCAACTTTTTAAGTTCATTTCTCCAGCCAATCAAAATGAATTACAAAAAAAGCCTTTTTCGCGGGTTATTTCCTAAGTGCCAAGGTAGGTGGCGCTTAAGAAGAGCCATTTGGCGGTAAAAGTTTAGTCGTATGAATAGGAAGGATTTATTTCACTTTTCCCTTCAAAAGTTGGGCAAGTTGATACAACTTTTTGACCCATCGAGCTGAGTCAAAAAGTTGGATCGTCTGAAAGAGCCTTCAGCCCCAGTACACACCATTTTGCAGTATTGGGGAGGCCTTTAGTGCACAATGTCATACAACATTTTCGATCCTATAGTACCATTTTTGGAACTTCCTGACCTTAAAACATATATATTCTATTCGAAAATAAAAATGTTTCAATATAAAAGGTAATAAATATTTTATAGCCTAAAATCGCTTTAATTAAATTAAGTTCCTTTTGAAACAACCATGTTAAGAGGTTTGTACATTTGGGCAAAATTCCAGATCAGTTAAAAAATGTGGTCTGATCTATCTCAATAATTTATTTATCTTTAAATGTCAACATCATCAGGAAATCCATAGAAAGGCGCACTTAAAACCTAATAGCAAGCATGAATAAAGTTATTAATCACAAGACATAAATAAAATAGAAGTCCGACTCCGAGTTCAATGACTATAGAAGAAAAGGTATGATTTCAGAAAATTACCCTGGTCATAATCCCCCAGTGAAAAAGATGACATAATATTCTCTCACATGGTCCAAAATCCCCGCACAATTTCTACAAAAGAAACGTCGAGGACAAAATACCCCAAGCAAATTAAACAAATTCACACAAAAATGCGTTCTTTACATATTGCCCTGAAGACGACATTTTAAGTGGCTGTATAGGGTGCACATGCAAGCCAAATTATAAAAGAGACAAAAGTGGAAGATGTATTCCTGAAGTTGAATGCCTGGCATACTTAACATACAGTTGCGTTTGCGACGATTATTGCCAGAAGGGTCAAATAAATTGCTTTATTTGAAATTATTTTTGCACCTGCAATTCGGGTTTTAGTAGAATTGATGGCAATTGCGTTCCGGACAAAATATGTTAAAACCAAATATTTTTAAAAATAAATTATAATCTTTAATAATTATTTATAATAATTATTATTAACATTATTTCCCGAAAATATAATTACTATAATTATAATATAAATTAATTAATTAAAATAAATAATAATCACAAATTGATATAGCTTATCGATTTTTCTTATAATTTTGATCTTTTTCGTTTTTAAATAAGTCCAATATTGAATTTGTCAGATCTGTCATCTCAGTGCTATTGTTAAATTTCTTAATGAATTCGGGTTCACTTCCGGTTAGATCCGAAACAAGTTGTACCAGGCAGTTGTACTCGCATCTGATTCTTGTGTCGTTTGAGAAAATAGACTCGTCACTTTTTGCCAATGGAAGAACTGGAATTCAAACATTAATTATTTTATAAATTGAACCTTTTTATTCTTATTTGAAAAATCACATCTGGTTGACTCAGAATATATACAGGGAAATATCCAACAATGTAGAGTACGACTTTAATCCGAGTAACCAGCTAGTTTAGAACTATTAGACTATTTTAATTGCCTCCAATCTAAAAATGTTTTGTAACTTTGCTCAGCTGAAGGGTATGAAATGTGCAGAAAAGAGCCTACGACGGCAATGTCAAGCCTATCCCAAGTTTCATGTTGTTTAGCTAATTAATTAGTGTACAGGAGCGCAGCCTGTTTTGTTAAAGGCTTGACAGGTATCCAAAAATTGTTCGAATGTAGTGCGTGCTGCGAGATCTTCAAACGCCACGAAACTTGGGATTGGCTTGACATTACCGTCGTAGGCATACTTCTACACACTTTATGCTCTTCTGCTGAGTAAAAGTACAAAACGTTCTTAGATTGAAGGCTATTGAAATTGTCTGATAGTTCTAAACAAGCTGGTTACTCGGCTGGCTTAAAGTCGTACTCTACATTGTTGGATATTTCCTTGTTCTAGGGGCCAATGTTTGGGGGGGGCATATCTCCGTAACCAAATGTTGTACACCCCATGTTCTATGATACTTTCCACTCAGTTGGGCCTAATAAACACACTCCTTCATTATTGATGGACTTTACAAAAACACCCTGTATAACATTAGCTAAGCTACCCAGCGTTGATTTTCTTTGAAAGAAAATGTTTTTTTTTGTGAAATTCATAAAATTTTGCACGAAGAACTCGAAAGCTCATACCTCTTCTTGAAGTAATGATACCCGCTGCCACTAGGGCACTCGGTAAGAAAACTAACATGGCGCCGACTAAAGTCTTCATTACAACTGTCATCCCCGTAATGCTAGAATAACCCAATGGTGATATTTGCAAAGAATTGATGCCATTGGTGGAAACAGGCGCTGACGTCACGTACTCGATCCCTGGATCATTGGCTGGTGTCACCGAAAGGCTGGCTAAAGACAGTGAGATACTGCCACCTTCAAAAATTGTGTAAAATATTTAAATTAATTAAACATAAATGAAACAATTGAAAAGATATAATTCAAATAAGTTCATTTCGATTGTAATATTAAATTGAAAATAGAAGCAAAAATTACTTATTTTAATTAATGTGTAAAATTAAGATAATTTTTGCTCGCAATAAAAATTAATTTCAAATCATGCATGTTTAATGTACAAACACCCATTTTACCCGAGTCTCGGATTATTTAAAATTATTTTAAAATTTAAATGTAAGTTGGAAATTTTCAATAAATAAAGAAAAACTTTTTAGTTTTAAAAATTAGTTGATTTTTATGACACATATAACAAAATATAATTTAGCCTTCATTGAAGGTTTTAGAAAATAGTTCGGGATTTACAAAAAATATTTAGCGTTTATGAAAATAATATGTATCTTAAAGGGAATGCGAATTTACAATTTCATATCATATTTTAGCACGAAAGTGGTATTATGTTACACTTTCAAGTCTCTACCTTCAAAATATCAAGTTTTTAATATAATTGAACCAAAGTTTCTATTTTTAAAATCCATTGAAAAATCACTAAAACTCAGTTTCGATGTATCAACAATTTTGTCTTGTCGAGCATGTTCGCCCGTTTGATGACATCACTATGACGTGAGGGGGAAAAAGCGCGGCAATCCTATACGCGTCTCAAGCTTGTCGCCAGTCTGAACTCTGGGTCTGATAGCAGAGAGAGTGGCACCATATCACGTGAAAAAATATATCTGTGACGTCAAACTACTGGAAACGTTTTAGCCTTTCATAAAAAATGAATTTCAAATAATATCATATGAAGCATTTTCAAATGCATATTGCCAAATAACCAGAAATCGGAGAATTAAAAGCTTGATATTTTTGAATTCACAGAAATTAATTCAATCTTTTGTTATATAAATCCGAGATTTTTCAAACGAAGCTTCTCGTTCCCTTTAAAGTGAGCGTACATTTAAACTCAAACGATTCCCATTTCTCAAGTCCTGGTTTAACATTTTAATGCTTTTTAAAACCTCAGTCTTGTCTCATTTGATGATGAAACATAATTTTATTAAAAATCATGAATTGTTTTTCTAAATCTTAAATTACTTTTATAAACCCTAAATTATTTTTATCAATACTGATTTTTATAAAGTCCCTTAATCCTAAATTATTTTTAAAAATCCTGAAATCAAAATTTTTTTATAAATCCTGAAATCTTGAATTGTTTCTATAAATCCTAAAATCTTGAATTGTTTATATAAATCCTGAAATCTCGAATTGTTTTTATAAATCCTGAAACCCTAAAATGTTTATATAAATTCTGAAATATATTCATAAATCTTAAACTATTTTCGTAAACCCTGAATCATTTTCGTAAATCCTGAATTATTTTCGTAAACCCTGAATTATTTTCGTAAATCCTGAATTACTTTCGTGAATCCTGAATTATTTTCAATAATCCTTAATTATTTTTATAAATCTTTATTTATTTTCATAGATTCTGTGGATAAAATTTCTAGGTGTTTTAATCAGCCTGTTTTTTTAAAAAAAATCTGTAATTTAAATTTATTAACCCATTTTAAAATTTTTCAGGTTTTGGCCTATTTTAAAATAACCTACTTTTCGGCATGTATTGAAATAAATATGAAAATATTTTATTGTGAAATATGCCTTAATCAGAAGAGTTTAATAATATCACAAAAAAGTCAAAAGGACCAGGTGAAAATCAGGAAAATTTCTGTGAAATATCAATATGTAAATAAAGTGAAGAAAAGTTCGGACAATGTGAAAATTAATGTAAGATATTCAGGTGAAAATAAATTGTTGTAACAGTTTCGAAACAGGTAAGGGAATTTGGTAGTAAATTCACTGTATTGAAAATTTTCCTCAAAAAATTAAGCATCTAAAAGTAGGCTTAAAGCAACTATCGGCTCCTGTGAAACCCCTAACATTCTGGCTGATCTTCTCCACACAAATTTTACCTAGCCAAGGCAGGAGCCTGTCAAAACACGTCCATGAGGGTGCAGCTAAAACTAGCCTCTGCTAAACTCAGAGGGCCATTCAACTCCACCTCTCGATTATGAGCCTGGCATCTAGTGGCATTTGTTTAAACTAAACCACACAGATTTTCATTAAAAGACCAGTAAATGTGTGAGGTAACGTAAAATAAAAAATTCAGGTAAATTTTGCCTAACGCTTCATCTAATGTTGAAAAAAAAAATGTTCAAAACGACCAGAAAAATCTAAAGAAATTAAACTTATAATTTTATAACAATTCTTTGTTAAATTGATATTTCCAAAATAATTTTACAATATCTTTCACTCGGGTAAAATCATTAAAACTATCTCCATAAAAACTTAAAAAACCTGAAGGTCTCCTCGTAGGTTTAGGTTTAGGTTTCGGTTTCTTCCTTTTCGGTGGCTTTTTCATAGGTTTCTTCGTAGTTGTAGGTCGTCTCGTAGTTGACGTTGTAGGTCTGTTTGTAGTTGGTTTGAACGTAATTTCTACGAAAGTGTTCGTTGGTGTAGTTGTAGTCGTTGTAGTAGTAGTTGTGGGTGGTTCGGTCGTTGTTGTTGTTGTTGTAGTTGTGGTTGTGGTTGTGGTTGTCGGTGCAGTGGACGTGGTCGTAGTAAACGGTGTAAATGTAAACAAATCCATATTTGGTGTGCTGTTCTCGTTATCCGATTCTTCGCCAACGTTGGGCAAAGTCTGTAAAAATGTGTTTGGATTCATAGGTTTTTGAGATTGAACTTGAGCCTGACCGGTTGAAGGATTGACCACGATTGGAATAACAATTGTATTTTGAAAATTCGAATTCGTCTTACTTGGCGTTTGTGTCTTTTGGGCATTCTCCGTGTGCAATTTTCTTTCAGCAACGACAACCTTCCCGTGAATAACCTTGACATTTTGTACCGGTTCTCCCGTCAACGAATCAAAAACCATTACCGGTCGTGACAAAATCGTATCGGATTCTATTTGGCTACTTCCTCCATTGGACATATGACTAAGCGGTGTCGTCACTTTGAAGGGTTTAGAATATATTTGAGAAGGTTTTGAATTTGTAGTGGTTTTCGTAGGCGGCCATTTTGAGGTGCTTGGATTCTTGTGAGAAGATTGCCAACTTAAAGATGATTGGGTAGGATTTTTAGAGGGCCATTGTTCTGATTGGCTAAAGTCTAAAGAAGGCCATTGTGATTGACTCTGGATATTGTGAGAAGGCCATGTTTCGGACTGACTCTGTGTATGCTGAGAAGGCCATTGCGATTGGCTTGTACCTGTTGATGGCCATTGTTCTGATAGGCCAGAATCTAGAGTAGGCCTTTGTGGTCGGATATGAGAATTTTGTGGTTTATGTTGATTCATAGTTGATCCCCATTGTTCATTGTAAGTCGGTAACTCTCCAGAATGTTCAGAATGAGACGGTGAGGATTGCAAATTTGGTTTGTAAGGATATCCATGTTCGTATTTATGTTTATGGTTATCTAATATTAGTTCTGGCTTTCTGTGAGGCTGCGGTGGATCCCAGCGATCGATATCTGGCAAAGCTTGGGGTACTTGTCCAAATGGGTGTGTGGCTTGATATTCTTCATGTCCCATATCGTAATCATTACCATCAAAGTACTTGACTTTAACCCTCATGAAATTGTTGAGTAATCTATTATCAGGGCTGCTTACGCGTCCAGCTGCAGCAACTCGAAACGGTTTAGGAATCAAAGCGTGACGCGTTTGACGATGTCTCACGAGACGCGTTTTCTGGGACAGTTCTTGAACTACACCACGTCCACTTGACCGTTTTTCAAAGTTTTCTAAGCAATGCATATTAAAGTGCAAAGCCTCCAATAAGATGTTATTTGATAGTAGAAGCAAGACTTGTAGTAACGTATAGACAGTTCTGGCTCGTGGTAACTTTATTAGGAGATTCATTTTGTTGAAGGTTTTGACAACAAAACGTTGATTGTAGTTTCAATTTTAGTTCATGGAACTACTTTCTTCGTTATTTAATTTGGTGTATCCATCCGCTGTAGCTTACTGCTTACTGGTGAAATTTCACTGGGATGATTTAGTGTGTAATACCCATCCGTTTTAGTTTAATAACAGCTGATAATTCGAGCTGACGGTCTTGAAGTGCCCCAAATATTTTTAATATTTTTAGTTTTCAGGAATTACTATTTCTTCTTTACAGGATTTAGTTTTACTTCGCAATATTGAATTGTAGATGATAATTCATACGTGAATTTGTTATTGAAGAAACGTTTTTTATAATTGATGCAATGTCTCTTTGGTCAGGTACTACTTTAGTTGTATCCATCCGCGGGATATTCTTACGGCGCTACACTTCATAGTTATTTTACACGAAAGTTTTTCGAACGAAGCACATTTTGTTCCTTTTTAAAGTGAAAAAAGTTTAAAACTCCTTCAAAATGAATGTTTAACATTGAAAACTTTGAACCAAAACATTGCGACCGCGTTCAAGAAGATTCCCATTTTGTTTAAAGAAGGAAAATAGTGTTGGAAAGCTTTTTATATTCGGGAAAAAAATGGTAATGAGTTTGGCCTTAAAATAAAAGACGACCCAGTTTTGTTTATTTAAAGTACTATAGAGTTTTTAATCTTTTTATAGTTTATGAGGCATTTGGTTTACCTATATATAAACATAATAAAAAACGGGTTTAAGTGGAAATTTCACGGGTTAGCCAAGACACTCAACGGATATATAGTTCAATTTTTATCACTTTTAACAGAATTCAATGATGCGAAACAGTGGCACATAGACACACTTTATTTTAGAATTTTCTGGTTTATGACATATTTTAGAAACTAAAATGAAGCTAGTTTTAGTTAAAAATCGAGAAAATTATTTTCACTTTATTCATTTTAATTGAGAAGAGTTGAAGTTGTAAAAAAGATAACTACCTTTAATAGGTGATTCCCTAAATTCTAAGGTCACTTTTTACTGTTTGACAATTTCGGAAATTGTCAATCCTATTTCAGGAAGCTTACAGCCAACTAAATAATAAGTCAGGTGTGCAACAAATTTTCGCGGTTAAAGTTACATTAATTAGCATGAATAAATATTTGCATTGACTAGTATGATTACATTTTCAAGGATAGGGAGATTGTTGTCAGTCAATGAAATAAGTTATTATGTGCTTTTAGACTGATAATTGTATTAATCATAAGCTTATAAGTTATGTTCCATAAGTATGACTTAACCTATACTTCGTAATGCTAGATGCTTAATTAGAGATAGTTCGAGAACGACGGAAGCGAGAATTGACTACACTAGGTTTTGCAGACCATCTTTCTATTTAGTCTGTACTAAGCCTTTGACAGCGCCTCATCAGGAAAATCAATGACCTACTTCAATCACTTCATGACAAGCTCTCAGTAACCAGTGACAAACTTATGGAACATAGCCTATGAACTTATGATTAATGTAATGTAATTTAATGTATACATGGTGTTTCTGATAAGTATGCCATAAATTAAAGAGCGTGTTCTTTGGGTCAGACTGGGTGACAAGTGTCAATGAACATGGGGTCTAAAACATTTAGTTACGAGGGTACGGGTCCCCAAACATTGGCCACTTAAAGAAGGAAATTTTCATACATGTTCAATAAGATATATCAGCTTGTTCATCTTATTTAGACAATTTCAATAGCCTCCATCTAAGAGCGTTAATGGGCCTATATCTAGCAGAAGTGTACGTTTAAAGGTAAGGTAAAAGTGTGCCTAAGGTGGTTATGTAAAAAGAGTTCAAAGTATTATAGCGCAAGAATTTAAAGTTAATGTTTCTTTTATTTGTACCAAGTTAACATGGTTATTTAGAGGTATTGTTCGAGACGTCCACTCCTCTACTAATACACTTTGAACGACTTTTACATTACCAGCTTAGGCACAGTTCTACCTTTAAAAGTACATTGTACACTTCTGATAGACAAGGGCTCATTTACGCTCTTACATTGGAGGCTACTGAAATTGTCTTAACAAGATGGACGGGCTGTTATGTCTTATTCTACATGTCTGCCAAGTTCCTTGTTTTAGGGGCGAATGTTTGGGAGCCTGTACCTTCGATACTAAAGGTTTTAAACCCCATCTTCTTTAACAATTTTTCCTCAGTCTGACCAGGGATAGATTTATTTTTTTAAGACGGAATGAACAACGTTTGGCCTTTACTTCAGTCCGACTAATAGACGAGTATATAGTCCCTTCCTTCAACACGTAACCAAAAAATTAAATTATCTTATTGGCTCACAAAAACTACGTATTGGTGATGTTGCTGACAAGGAGGGCCAAAAATACGTAATTCCTGTTTACCTCTGTCGCCTACGACCCCTCTTGCGTTGTACCATAACCCACTCGATCACGCGCGTCACGACGCAAGCTGCTCGCGCTATAGCTATAGAGCGCGGATCGAGTGGGCTATGGTTGTACAGATAAGCGTCTTCACAGGGGTTCAAAATGGAGCCGTCTAAATGCGAGGGTCCGGTAATAATTCGGGAATTGTTTTTAATAGCAATTAAGAAGGTAGTTAGTGAATTTGGTGCCGGTGTTTTGGATTTGGAGTACATCTGTAAGGGTGAAGTGTTCGCTAATTCTTTCTTAAGCCAATCATTTCTACTATCCTCATGATTTTGTAAACGAATTTGATGAAGTTAACCAAGGCTTAGTGAATGGTCAGGAGTTTTGTGAGCTTAGTGTTTGGTTAAAACCTGTTCGTGCTGTAATATCTATGAAGACCTTTACTCAATTCTAACTCACTTTTAATTTTCTTGGGTCTTCCCCGTTTTTTTTTCAGTTGCAAGCCCTATGTCTTGTGTAACTTCCATTTTTAAACAATGTTCTTTCAAAAATTACAATCCGAGCCCATTCCAGCTTGGCAGACGAAGGGGCAGACGACGTTTATTTGACCCGGATATACATACAACGCCATAACAAAAATAAGACCCGCCTCTTCTTTCATACCCCTCCGTCACGGGTTAGGGGGTCGTGGACTTGGACGCGCACCCGAATAACCCTGTTACCCATTCCGTCTTAAAAAAGTCTATCTATCCCTGGTCTGACTCAAAGAACACACACGAGCATTTTAAACATACTTATCAGTATGTACAATTATAAAAGCCATAATTTACATGCAATCAAATCCCCATTCTTATACATTAATGATCATATTAGAAAATTAAAAGCCAAAAATATAGGTACTTGACTTAGTGCAAATAATTCTGGGTGATCTTTCAGTGAATACTAGTTATAATCTAACAGAGTATATTTGTAGTTCATAATAGTCTCAAACATATTTAATTACTAAAAATATAAATAAATCCTTTATATATTTCACTTTATAAATTGTCCATGGTCAAGCGAATTAGTTGCCAGACTTTAAACCGTGTAAAAAAGGTAATCAACAGAGTTGGCAAATTGTTTACTGCAGCAGAATATTTTAGAAACTAATCTGGCCAACATTTTCCAATATTATGATCAAAGTAGTTATAGCATCGTAGATGTAGTGATTAGCCAGTAAGTGAGTGATATATTTCACAAATATGTATATTGTAGATAAACGACTTGAACCAAATTTAATATAAATTAATCAGGGGTAAAATGCAAGTAAATTATTTTAAAGGATCTCTCTAATGAAAAATTTAAATATTATACGAAAATTATGTCATTTAAAAAGCCTTCCAACACGATATTTACAACACACTTTCATGATCAAGTTATGAACAATTTCCAAAAATAAATAAATAAATAAATTCTCAAAAATTTAAAAATTGATAAATAAAAAAATTTATGACTTACCATTTTTGGTAGTAACCCAATCGATTATTATTTAATATAATTTGAAATTATGTAAACGAACAAACAAACAAACAAACCATGTAAAGCAACACACCAAGCACAATATAAACACAGGCTAATTAACTTTAAATATTACACTAATGCGAATTAGAAAACACTCAATCCAAAGAATTCTTCCGTAACTTAATAACTTGTAAACTAAATTGCGTAAATGTTTTAACGTTTCTCTTGAAGGTTTGAATTTCAAAATGATGGACTCTGTTTGGACAGTGACCGGAAACTAGATTACCTAGGTTAGAAGTTTGTGCCATAATGACGTCATCTTTTTCATCACTAGAAAACCTTTTTTTTTTTGGTTTGTTTGAATTTAATAAGAAAAGAAAATAAAAAATGGCCATTTGCCGCACGAGAGATCAAGTGGAACGCGAACGCTAGAGCTCGCGCACGACTTTAAAGGTCCAGTGACATGAGAGATAAGGGTTTTTAAATCTAATGTTGCCTGGTCGAAGGATTTCCACCCGCGCATAAGAGGGTTAGTGGCCGGAAAGATTGCGTCTTTCAGGAAGTAATATAAAAATTATTGTGTAAGTTTACATAGTGTCTCAAGGGCGTAAGATCGCTTCACCAAACACAATTTTTACTTCTTTTCCGCCCATTTTGACACTTCATTGTCAAGGTGTTAAGTGTGTGTAACATATCACTCTCTGATTAGGACTTGACTAGAAAAAATGAAGGGTTCGCTTTCAAAGTTGTGTATGATAATTTCGATCACCCTACAAGCCCCTAAAAGAGTCTTCTTAATATCATAAGTTTATAAGGTATGTTCCATAAGTATGACGCTTCGTAATGCTAGAGACTTACAACTCGAGCTAGTTCGAGAACGACGCTAGAATTGACTACACTCGGTTAATTTTGCATTTCATCTTCCTATTTAGTCTGTACTTAGCCTTTGACCACACCAAAGCCAGGCGTCGCTATGTAGTTTCACCTACTTCACTTCATGACAAGCTCTCAGTAACCAGTGACAAACTTATGGAACATATCTTATGAACTTATTTTAATATACATCTATAAAAATTAGATTAAAAATATATTCAATTTCAAACCCACTTGATCAATAGTAGGACTACTTTCTGGTTATGAGATTCAATATTGTGTATTCGTCCGCCTCAGCTTTATCTATCACTTATTATTTAAGTTATCACATTATAATATAAGAATGGCTTAGCTTTGTCTATGTGACTGTTAGTAACGATGTGACAGCTAATAGCTTGTAAAACATGATTTGAAGTTTCATGGTTTCTATAATAGTACATTTTACCAAAGTCTATAATAGACAGTGAAGCAGAACCCAATATTAGAGCAGACTGGTTTCTATGTGGATTGAGGGATAAAGGAATGAGCAATTAATGGTGGAACAGTGGCCAATTGAAAGAGTATATTGGTTGTTTGTGGGATATATCACGTGGCGATATCAATGTTTTCCCAAACTTGTGAAAACTGTGAACGCCACCTAGTTGTTGCGAACACATTGCTCCCATTCCCAAACTTAGAACGCGGCGAACGACAGACAGACACACAAACACAACAAGAGCGTAACTTCACATTGGAATTTTCTCGGGAGGTGGGAGGTACAAAAGTAGACTTAACGTAGCAATTATTCTAGACTCTAGACTTGGCACGCGAGTATGGAGGAGATTTAAGATAAACTCGGATGTCGTCTGGCGATAAAATCAACTTTTAGGTGTCGGGACTAACTATACACAAAATACCAGACAAGAATATAGCCTTTGAGGCGGCTAGAATGCCACCCAAAAATTGACATTGAATATTACTTTGTTTGTGAAAGAGAAGAATATGCATGCTTTTGTTTCGGAGGGCAGCGTTAATTACCGCATGCAGATCGCGAAAATTCACCGTGTGATTAAAGGAAAAGTTCAGGTTACATAAAATTATACCTTAAAAGAGCGGCCTTTTTCTAAATAAAAAAGGAAAATTATTTAAAGAATAAATGATCTCTTTTTGCAAAATAATTAGCATTTAATTAGTCTTAAAAATAATCAAGGACTACTGCGCCACCCGCCTTTAGTTTAGTGGCGTCTGCTAAATCGAGCCTCTTACCCCTACGGGATTGGTTGAATTCTTACAGTCTGAGAGAGATAAGGGGTAAGAGGTTGAGGCTAGCAGACGTCACTAAACCAATGGCGGGTGGCGCAGTAATCTTCGTTTCTAAGACAAATAAAATGCTAATTATTTTATATAATAAGAGATCATTTATTTTTTTTTAATATTTAATTCCTTTTATATTTAGAAAAAGGGCGTTCTTTTAAGGTATAATCAGTTATGTTACCTGCACCTTTTCCTTTAAAAGTTCTAAAACAAGTAAGTGTGGAATTTTAAATAAAATGTTCTGTTTTCCATAAACTACATTAGTAGTACAAGAGTGAATTGTTAATTAGAAATATTTTTCTTAATGAAAATGAAAATATTTTTAATTATAATTAATTTACATTTATTATTCGTAAATCAATGGTTTTAAATTTTATTTAATGCCAATTATCTCAAGGCCTGTTAGAAAAAAACCTTTTCTTAAACAATTAGGTAGAGAACAATTAAGACCAAAACACCCTGTATCTTTAAAAACATCAGTGAAGACGTCCTAAATTTAACTATGTTGGTATAATTAAAATGTAGGTTAATTTTATTTTTATTCTTATTTTTATCATGAATCCTATTATTGAAATTCACAATGCGGCTGGCCAAGCCCCCAAAACAGTATGGAGGTACAGTATCAGCTAGCTGGACAAATTTCGAAATACAAGTTGATTATTATTTTAAAATAAATAAATTTCTCTATGTGATTTAAATGACTGCAAGGGAAAGTCTGACTTTTACCTCTCCGAGTGACGATGACGTCACGGAGAAGTATTACACTGGACGTCTATGTGTGTCTGTGTCTGTGCGTTCGCAAAATCGGAGCAAACGTGTTCGCAGAAAGCAATTTTTGACTCCATAGTTAGGGTTAAGATATACGCGGCGATCGGCTAGGGTTACGAGAATTGTCTAGCATCCCAATGGCAGGGCTTTCACCAAAGGTTCAGACATATGCGAATTTTCTTATCAATTATTGTGAATCAATCGCTTTATATAACCTAAATTCCCAAAAATTGTTAAAGAGGCATAGATTTGAATTCTAGGGTCAACAATAGCTACGTTTAAAATGATTTTAGGAATTAAAACGATTAAACTAGAATTAAGGTAAAATAATGACAACTAAAATAATTAATATCAATTATGTTTAATTATTTAAGAAAAACCTCTTAATTGCGTTTCGACTCAGAGTTTTATTTTGGTTTCCCAACTTGTTTTTAATTCACACACTGAACTATCCCATTTTTATCTTAAAAATACCTTTTTGACCACGAGGTGGCGGGACTACAGATTACAATAGGCGTAACTGACTGCGAAAAAAAGAAC